>NW_009627177.1:21489-40996 GCF_000690535.1 Cariama cristata | reverse complement strand
ATGCCAACTATATTAAACATAAGTTGTTTTGTCATGTAGATGGCCTTGAGAAAACAGAACATCGTTTAGTGTATTCTGATTTTGAAAGCTATTCATATTTTGTGTTCATAGCTTTAAATATTTGTAAATCCCAAGAATTTTAAGAAGTGGAACTCATTACATATGACCTGTCTTTCAGTGGAACCTGCAGGACTGTCATAACCATTGAATTCAATACCAGTTCCAGGTATTAGTTCCACATGTCTAATATTTTTACCTCTTCCGGTTTAGGTTCATAAACCATAACCTCATGTGTAATTTAAATCAGTCTTTTCTGGAAGTTCATAAATATGTATTTGATTCAAGGGATAGACCAGAACTCACTCCCAAGATGCTGTTCGGGCTAAGTGGAATCTCCTTAGGAACTGCTTCAAAGATCAATTCCTCTTGTCCATAAAAAATAAGTTTAAATTGTCTTCTATGAGCCTGCTGTTAGCAATTGTACTGTTACATTATGTATGATTCTTTGACTGCTCATTGCTTCAACAAACTGCACAGTGCTCCATTAGTGATTTTCAATTTCATGCTAAGCTTTGCAATTTATTAGTGTTGTTTAGGCTAATGTACTATTATTTTGCATATTTTATATCATATTTCATTTGCTATTCATATTACCTAACAGTTAAGTATTGGGGATCAATAAGCCCTCTAAATGTTTTCATATTCATATTAGTAAAAAGAGGGAAATCATGCAGGCAGCCCAATACATAGTTGATTAGGACAAAGTTAAATTTTTTAGCAATTTTCAGTTTTCCCTCCAGTTTGTCTGCAGATTTGACTGCAGGTTTCCAAACAATGACATAATGGCCAGATGCACTTATTCATGAAAATAATTTGTTTTAGTAGTGATCTCCTAATTGTAGATACCTGGACCACATTCATGTGGATTCTTTGCCAATGTGCTCTCTCTCTGTATATAAATACCAAGATTAAATTCAGCTTAACTAGCAAGAAGCAGGTGCAGTTCCACATTTATTTTGGTTTTGATTTTGTCTTTCCCAGAGCTGTGCACTGTTTCAGAAAGGGAAATATTTAGTATTAGTCTGAGGAAAATGTAATCCTTCTCCCTCAGAAGGTTGTATAAACTTAAAACTTTTGTGTGCTGAGTTGCTGCATCTGGTACAGAAGCACAAAAAAATCAAAATCAACAAGCACCAATTCAAATTTTCAAATTAATTTTGGAGTCCCTTTTCTTAAAACACAGAGGTTTAGAAAGCAGCAGCGCTACAAAAATGGACTTTTGAGAGTATTAATAAAGTGGTTTGAAGTGTTCATGGAAAATATGTATGTAAATATATGTCAGAATTACTAAAACATGCATGCAAACAAGGAACAAAATGTCAACTATCTTACTGGTACGTTGCAAATAAGGGATAGGACTGAAATTTTGAATACTCCTGAGGATGTAGATCGCGGCATTAATGACTGCTTAGCAAAGACAATAGCAGAATTAGAATTTAAGGGAGTTATATAGCATTGATACTTCTGTTTTCTTAATGAACATTTGTCTTTTGTATAAAATTTAGCATATGTAGTTTTTCAACACAGAACCAAAGATACAAGAAATTTTTGAAAAGCCAAGATAGGTGTTAGTCAATAAGCACTAGACAACCTCACAAGGTTCTACTACTTTCCATGATTTAGATATTACTTCTCAACTGCTAAAAATTAGAGGATTTTTATTCATACTCAGCAAAGAAAAAAATACAGGCCTGGCTTCAACTAGAAACTTTGCGTTTGAGCCATAATTTCAGCAGCAGCACAACCTGTATGTGATTTTTGGATAAAATTTTTAAAATAATGAAAATTGACTTCGATATTTTCATGTTTAAAATCTCTACAGTTATAATGGAAATGAAAAATACTTACCTTCAACCTAAGCAAACAGTTTTCCAAAATCCGTTCTGCTCATTGACTTCCAAAAGACATGCTATGAGGGAAACCTTCAGTTGGTCTGAAGGCGCAGGATTTGCAGGCTGCAGATTTCGTTGCTTTTTGGAATCACCAGGTGCCTGATTCTCCTGCCTGGGGGCTTTGGGGTCCTTTGTGTCGCCAGCTGTGGGCAACCAACACAGCCAGACAGCACCAGGAGCAAGATCTGCAAAATCACAAGTATCAAATCTCCATGTAACTGGTAGGAAATAAGGCTTTTTCCTCAAAACTGCATGTATGCACAAAGTATTTCTGGGTTGGCACTTCATCACAATCAAATTAAATTGCATCTAATTGTCTCGGGTCAGCCATGTGTACACATACAGATGCAGAGTTATAGGTATATAAGCCCAGTATCTTCAAAGCTGTAATTTGAAAGTTCATAGTTGTTAATTTATAGGGTTTTTACTAGTAGACTTTCCAGCTCTATACATTTCCCATACTTGCATATAGGAATGCAATAGGCATACGATAACATCAATAGTAAAATGTCTGACTATTTGCCTTTATATCCCTGTCTTCCCCATTTAAACAGCTAGTCAGAGCTTCTTGGCATGCCAGTGGCTTCTTTCTCTGTCAGCATATGGAGAAGATAGAGCTCCTTTCTACATTTCCCTCTGACACATGCAGCCCTCATCTTACCCATCTGGATTTGCCGTGGTTCCTCATAAATGCCCAGCACATTTCCTTCCCGGGGCCAAGGCAGGGAGAGTAGTGATGTATCACCAAGTGCCAGAACTCCCTCAAGATATCTAATGAGAGCTGAAGATTCCTTCATAAGGGCAGTTTTTTCATGGCATTGTCTAAACTGGACATAGTCTGAAGATGCCGGGACAGCATAAAGAGAGATTAAGTTCCTATTTACAAAAGGAAATACTTTCTCAAAATCTGTGAATAGCAGCAAGAGCTGTGGCTTTGTCATACTACAGAAAGAGTTACAAGTGGTACGGCTATCACAATAATTGTATTTGCAGCAAATTCTCGATCTAGACAGGGCATGTAAACTTATGTAAATATTTGGAGATTTGTGCAGATCTGCAGTGATTAAAGATCCGCTTTAGAGGATTATTTTGGTTTTTTGCTTTCTCTTTTGCTCAAAAATATATACGTATGTATAACAGTGGGTCAAGCAGATATAGACTATTAAGAATGAAAAAGTAAAGCAGGCGTCTGTACTGAGAGATAAATGGTTGTGGTTCACAGCACTAACAATCTCTGCTGATGCAGCTGGTAGAGATCGTAAACCCCATGATGAAAATATCTCCATATCCATATTATGATACTCTAAAGCACGGCAGGCACAGATGGCAGAACTTGTAAGTTCTCTCAGAAACATAGTTATGGTTCACAACATTTTCAGATTCTTCTGAAAGAGCAAGTATAGCTTGTAAGCCCTGAGGAGAAGTTGATGGCACTTACAAACTATGCCAGTTCAGGTGGCAGACCTCGTAGACACTGGGAGAAAAAATAACTGTGATTCACAATGCCTGTCAGAGAAGTGCTAGCGTTTGCAAGCTCTGATGACGCAGTCAGCAAAGCAGAGTTTTGGCATGTTTATTTCAGGATGGCATCTGAAAA
Organism: Cariama cristata; assembly: GCF_000690535.1. NCBI lineage: Eukaryota > Metazoa > Chordata > Aves > Cariamiformes > Cariamidae > Cariama > Cariama cristata. The sequence goes on along the minus strand of NW_009627177.1, from coordinate 37,447 downwards.
AAGTGAGGGGAAAAAAAAAACACCATGCAGTAAAGTGCCTTATATTTCTGGTTAGCCATCTCAGGTAGATCAAAGACTAAATCAGTCCTCCTAGAACTTCACCTGTCAGTCCTAGGCAGTCTCATTAGTTCTTCTTGTACCTTTAACAACACATTCAATACAAACCTATACAGAAAAGCTTCATTATGTTATGCAAAATGCCAAGTTACATAAGATGTAAATGAAAGAGCAGCACCCCGTAATTAAGTGTTCTCATCTAAATACGTTGTTTAAAGAGAAATACATGGATATTTGAGTACCTTTGGAAAAAAAATGTCCATATCAAAGGCCATTCATTTCTTTGAGAATTTATTCAGAAGACTTCTATTGACTTCATTGTGAATTAAATAGGATCTGTAATGAGATGACCTAGGAATTTAAGAACTCTTGATTTTCTTTCTTCACGTAGCCATTGCATCTTTGGGAACAGTTCTATGATAATTTCTTTTTTAATTATTGAGGTAATATTTTGATGTGAATAGATATTTAAAACTAGTGATTAAGGTAAGTAATCGACTCACCACTAATTGCTGGTTTGTAGAGCAAGTTCAGAAGACCATTGAAGACAGAAATGAGTAAAAACCATTGGAAAAACAGGGGAAAGCCTCTGAGAAGTGCAGTGTTGCCCTGCACCAGACTTTACTACTTGAGTGCTACCCAAAAGCAGATGCCTACCAGTTGGAAGCACTGAGGCAGGAACTGTTGTATGTGATGTGAGAAGAGTCATTTTGATAAGTTGGTGTTCTTGAGTACCTAGAGAGATGTGAAAATTAAGTAGCTGTGACTTAACAAGTGTGAGATTGTTATTTGCTGTGCTAAAAGAAATGTATGTACATTTTAATTAGACAACTTGCAGTATATACATAACACATTTTACGTGTTTCTATCATTATTTAAAATATACAGAAATGCCTGTATGGACCAGTGTTATTGAACATTGACCTTCAACTAGTAGGGGTGCACAAGCAGATATTATCATTTTTTTCTGGTTTTCTTTTGTGTTTGAAGAACAACATCTGAGTGATCCAAATACTTTCTTATGGCTAAAAATAGGTTGAAAATAATAAAACCAATTTGGACCACTTTTTTAAAAAGATAAACAAACAGAATGGTCACTTGCCATAATTATTTAACATTGAAAAATAAAAACAAACAAAAAAAAGCCCAAAGCACACACACCCCGCCCCCAATAAATAAATAAATAAATAGAATAAAAATTTTAAAATATGTTCTCTGGGGGTGGAAAAGCGTAAAGTACAAAAAAGTAGGCCATAAGTAATACTGGCAAGTATTGCCACAATACCAAAAGGAATCATTTAACAGTTCAAAATTAATTTCTAAACATTAAATTACATCCTGTTGTCAGGCAAATTGAAAGTTTTGAAAGATGAATGTGAAAAACTTACTAGCATGTATAAAATAATTTGTTTTCAAATTTCTAAGAGATGTTATTTTCTATCTTAGATGGAAATGTCATTTTTCTATTTTCTCAGCACTGATCCAACTTTCATTATTATTATACAGTTTACATGTTATTAGAAAAATATTGTGAAAGTTAGGATGTATTTTATCATTCCATCTTCAGTTTCGCTGCCTTATTTACAAAAATTTAAGTGATAGTGTGACAGAATGCTTGGCAGATAGAACCTTCCCTGTTTACATTCTGGGGATAAAATTCTGTCTGTGTTCACAGGTATAGATGTATAGAGGACATACTGGTCTTCATTTGTGTATGTCGTAAAGCAAGACAGTAGGATAACCTCCTTTCCCCTTCTTCCAGTAGAAATCTATTTTTGGAGTCAATCTAAAAGCAGTGCCTTTTTGGGCTTGAAGGAAAAGTGTTCAGAGCACAAGTATTGGATTTCCATATAACATCTCCAAAACCAAGCTTGAAGTAGATATTTCTTAGTCCTTTTCTGTATGACTATAAAACTCAAATGTAGCACAGAAAATACTGAAAAAGTTTTGGAAGGAATTAATGAGGAGAGAGTTTAATCTCTGTTGTTATTTTAACTAATAATAATGTGTAACTTGGATGAACTGATAGCAGACTAAATGCATTAGTAGCATTTAAATATACTACTTGTCTTATGCACGTGCTATGTTTTTTTTCTGTCAGATAAATACGGCTTTTCATTCATTCTCTGAAAGATACTTTTATGCTTTAATTTCTGCTCTCCAATAAAATTTCTTCATATGTTGTTCTCATATAAATCTGTAATATTATTAAGAGCTAGAGAAAAATAAAAAGCTGGTTTAATTCCCCTCTCCCCAGTAAAATATCTTCAACATATTGTTTTCATATGAATGTGCCATTTTATTAAGGGCCAGTGAAAAAAAAAGTCTGCTATTATTTCCCAAGGCAGTGTTCAGAATTTCATGAAAATTTCAGTTGAGATACTATATAATACTTCTCAAGTATAGCTCAAATACTAATTAATATATTTCTGCAAAAGCCATGTGAGCACATTGAGTAAATATTCTTTTCTTTTTCTCATACATGTGGAAATTGAGGTGCAACAAGGTTAAATGGCATGTGTAATGCATAGTCAAAACATTTAAGTCAAATTGTTGCAATGTATTTCCAAACATTCCTTTGATGCTCCAGAGGAAATATTTGTAAATGGAAATGCCTCTTGTTACTGAGTCCTCTTCCTGTGATAGTCACTACCCTCAGCTCTAAAAGATCTCCAGGGGAAAAGATTAATTAGGTTTCAATTATGCTACAGAAAAATGTACTTTACATACTTACAGTCTGAAAAGCATTGTGGTGTTTCTCTAATGTGTTTAAAAATTCAAAAATATTTTTAAAAGCCACTTAAAAAGTCAAACCAAACTCAGGCTAATGGAACATGGTGTTGTCTCTGGAAGTGATGAATCCTCTATTCTTCCGGGCCTTGCTCTATGGTATTACACAGATATTGCCTGAATTTCCTGTGAATCATTATTGAAATTTTTCTAGGAGATTAATCAAACCAGTTGATAGATGTAAAAGATTATTTCTGAGGCTTTACATGCCTTTTAAAAAGAAACAATTTTCCGAACCTGAAACATTAGGAAGGCACCCTTAATTATTTTTGGTTCTATATACAAAAGTTTTTGTTTGTCTCAACATTTTATTAGCACTTGTGTTTTCTCATAAGCATCTGATATTTCAGTCTTTTTCTCAGGAGAAAATTGGACTTCTAGGCATTTCAAATAAATATTGTTAGCTAATACAATATAATTTTATGACATTAAGGCAAAGTTACAGAAAGGGGGTTTTTTGGGTTTTATGGTGGAGTTTCAGTTTATCAGTGTTGTTTTTTTAAAAATAAGTGTTTGGAGATTAGTTTGAAATACCTTCTCTTAAGTCTTCTCTTAAGTAAAACCACATGTGAAACATGAGCAAACAGACAATTTTTTAAGATTAGTTTAAAGAAAAGTTGTCTATTCTAGTTGAGTAATACAGCATTGTGATTCCATTTGTGTGGAGATTTGTTCTATTTATCACTGAAGAATGCACCCAGAGTTTACAAAACCAATTTAGCATCTATATTTTAATCTGGTCTTTTTAAAATTTCTATCCTGGGCCTGGCTGATCTGTGTATAAAATTATTTATCCCAGAAAACTGATCGTTGGCAAAGAACACCTCTTTATTTATCTGTGCTTGTTGTGTCTTTAAGCTTTTCTTCAACAATTTTGTGTCTGTATTATTCACCTTACCCAAGGGCTCTCATCATGCTTTTTCTATTCATCTGATATGCCTGACATTATTGGAATCTTTAATTATTGTTCAAGTGACAGTGCTGAAGTTCAAAACCTTTCAATCTCTTAGAGGGGTCAACACACTGGTATGTAAAACCAGTGCATAGACACTGAGTGTTTTTGATTTGTTTTAAGTAGGTCTCTAATCTCTGCAGATAATGAGTGCGCATTTGTCACAGAAATTTGTTTCCAGCCTAGATCACAAGATGTTAGACAAGAATTTTATTCTGTCATAAAGAAGAGAAAGTCATTTATTATGCCTTTATTAAATCATAAGCTTGTTTACTTTAATAGTCAGCAGTAAATGTCTGGTTCATTTCCAAGCAGTACAAAATTGTAGACAGAACAACTTTAATCATTAATAGAAACAATACATTCCCTTTTTTAAAAAAGACTGTGTTAAATTTCGTTATTGATAACTTCATCCCAAAGGAGGCTGAGTAATCTAAAAGCCAACTGAAACAAGTGAGTAAAAGATTACAAGGAATAGCTGTATGAAACAAACACTCCCCAAAAGAGAGGCAGGTGGCTGTGGACATTGGGACCTTTTGGTCATGCAAGTCATTACCTGGAGCTGTAGTATAGAGCTCAACTGATTTAAATGGAGCTTTATGAAGGCTCTCTAATATCTTAAAAAAATTACAGTAAAAAAAAAGTACAGTAAAACTCCTGGAATTAATACACTGCAGAATGTTCAGTGAAAAACACTTCACCAGTGGCAGTACTAAAGGCTCATTGCAGCTCCCTCAATTTTTAAAAAATGTGAGAAAATAGAACAGAATAGAATGCAATAGAATATTTCAGTTGGATGGGATCTACAATGATCATCTCATCCAACTGCCTGGCCACTTCAGGCATATGCGAAGTACATTCATTTGCATTTTTTCATCAAAATGCCCCCCACTCTTCCCAGTAAAAAATCCAGCTAAGATTGATGCTACTCTTAACTGTACTGGACAGCTCTGTGTCCTTACACAGAGGACTATTTTTATTACAGGAATTTGGAAATTTCCTATTAACTGCTAGGAGAGCTCACCTTGGTATTCTTGTTAAACTCTGTACCACTTCCCCCTCCCGGAAATGTAGTTGACCCCTTCTGCCGCCGTCACCCTGAGTGTACAGCCCATCGCCGCCCGAAAGCCTCCCAAATGACAAATCCCCAAATTGCGCGGTGGCTGGTTCACTTTCTTAACCGCTGGAAAGTTTTCTGGATCTTCTGTAGGCTTTTAGCATGTGTGAATCCTGTACAAAATTAAGATTATAAAAAGCATTCTTTTATGCAGTTAAATTCCATTACCGGAATACAGTTTTCACAGGCTGGCTGCATGCACTCCCGTACCTGAAGGTCAGCCTTGTAGCCAGCATTCTAGCTCTGCCTCCCTGCACCAGCGAGGTTACCCACCTACTTCTTCTGAAAAAGCCAGGAACTGAGAATCGGTTTTGCCTTTTGTTAGCTGACGACAGGGAGAACAAAGTAACACAACTTTTTATCTTAAAGCTATCGTGTCTATACCACATCCTCTCCCTTCCAAATGACCACGTCTCTTTTCTTATCATCCAGGCGACTTAAGGCACTTGTACGAGTGAGCCAGCAAAATGTAATTGAATTTATTCAGTAAGAAAAAGACCTGACAACAGGATAGGATGTATTGCAAGTCTGTTTATATACTATTATTGTATATTTATTACCTATTACTGCAAGGAATTTTAAAAACTAACTTATAGATGTAAATTTAAATACTTGTTTAAAACCTTGAATTGCTTAAGTAAAAGCATAGAAAAGTTTTGATCTTGTTTCAGCCAGAAAACATTAAAGAAACTTGCTTTCTAGTGTCTGTCTATTTTCCCATTACTTTGAGGCCAGAAGTAATGTTCATGTCTGTAGTTTAGATTTTATGCCAAAATTTTTGGAATAGTGCATTGGAATTGAGCCCACAGAATGGTATATATTTTGTGGAAACAGCACAGCTCAGAAACTACAGATCAAAGGAAGATGTTCTTCCTTATCTTAAATAGGAACCTGCCATTTGGAAATTGAAAATGAAAAAGAGAGAAAGAGAATTCTGGGGATGAGCTTAGCTATATCAGGTTATTGTTACAATATTTTTAATGCTTCATTCAGGTCAGCAGAATCCTCTCCTATTGCAAAAGACCTTCCTCAAAGCCAAATATCATAAAAATTCTGTGGAAAACAAAGACAGGTGTTCAGTCCATCTGCTTTAGGTATCTAATTTAAGGTGTATGTGTAAGTTAGTCTCACTAAGCCCTCTCCATAGTCAGCGAAAAGAGGGAGGCTGCTCTAGAGGCTGATTGAAGCCCTTGTGCTCTCCGCTGTACGGTGGCTTAGCCTGTCTCTTTCCACTGGCTGCCTGCAGAACTTGGCTCCCTATTTAGAAACCTAAAGTTAAATGCATAAATTAAATGTTGCGAATTCCAAAGAGAGGACTTCGTGACTTAGTTCATATCCATGTTGTGTATGTATATGTTTTAGCCTTTTACTTATGCCTGACATAAAGGTAACTGTGGCAATTTAGAGTTCATTTTGTCATTAAGGTTTTCTGTATAGAAAAAGGCATATCATTATTTTTCAAATACTAGATGCTTCTATATATGGTGTCTTTCTACTGTGCTAACAAAATAAGAAGCAAACCAAAAACCGCTGAGCTACAGTTGATATTTAATAACACAGAAAGAGGAAATACACATATTTTTAAAGGGTCTAGTAGAGTTAATATGAATTTCTTTGACAGATTGCTTTACCCAGCAAGTTATTTTGTTCCAGAGCATACTGGCAAATTATGCTGAACCATCTGATAAGAAAATTTTCATTTAAGTGTTCCAAGGATAAAATCATCACCTTTTTAGAGGGAAAATCTTTGTCAAAAGTACTGTATTACAGTCCTGGCTGATCTTTATTTGCTTAGAGCATTGTATACATTATTTTACTATTGGAAATATATTTAAATATTCTTAGAAACTCATTCTATAATCACAGCTTGTGCCTCTGTCCCTCAGTTACCCAGGCTGTGTGACATCAGGGACACTACCTTGATAAATTACTGATGGCATGATGACTATGGAAACAGTCACTGACTGATCATCAGTCACAATTTATTTCAAATCAATGTCCACAGTTTGCCACATGAATCAAAGTTTTATCAAAAGGTCTTTGGTATGGCACAGCTCTTCCTAGAAAACTTCTTCCGAAGAGCGTTACAGCCTTGTTGGGCATCACCTGCTGTGGATGAATGGGAACATTGAAAGACCACATGGCCTCAGGCAGTCCGGAGTAGTTCGAAGATCACTGGGCTACCACATACTTACAGGAAAACTATTGGCAAAACACCTTAATTTAAGAACCAGCAAACGTGCCAAATGCAAAATCTCTCCCTGGACACAGAGAATCTCTTTTTATTTTTTTTCCTGTCCAATTGGCATAAATTATAGTGAATTAATCTAATTTGCTATTAAATTGCAAGTAAATTGTTGCTGAATCATGACATAATGGTCTTTTATATCTCTCAAACAATTTCTGTAGCAGGAAATATAATTTGTACACTTTTGTGGAGACGATGTAGTGTTTCATTATTTCTTTCCAGCACATTTAATAATTGTAGTAACTTTAGGTAAGTGAAGCCCAAGTAAATGACTCCCAGCGGTATTATTGCTTAGTATTTCTCTAATTTCTAGTTCTTTACCATTTGCAAAGGATTATCTGCATATGAAACAATGAATAAATACCCCATGTAAAGATTTTCTTTTAAATGGGAAGAGGGGGGACTTAGGGCCCCATTTTCTTCTTATTTGTCACTTCATTCAGTTGCTCTGGACTTTCTCCAGCTGATCTCAGAATTAGCTTTGGAGAAAAATACTTTTTTATTTTAAGGAAGAAGATGCTATCTCACTTTAACAGGCATCAAAATTCCTTTCGCTTTAGCTGTTTGTACTAAGAAAAAGGACAAAAGATGTCCAGAAAACACAGAAGAGATAAGGTTGCTACTCTGTTAGGAACTTCTCCAGCTGCACAGCAAGACATAACATCTTTCCTATATATTTATTGTAAGATAGATATGGCAAACAATAGATGGGCAAAAGAAAGACCTAATTAAGAGAAACATATATATAATGGAACCAAGTAGGAAAGACATTTTAAAAATTGTCATAATTCCATTAGTGGGAATATGAATAGGTAATAGTTTTCCTGAATGTCAGTCTTATTCACAATTTCCCAGTCAGTTTAAATCACTTTCATATGCTTTGTGTTAATTCTAAATGAAAAATAATTTCAATAATTTATTTAAATTTTACTTAATAATACTAGTTACTTCAAACTTACTACAAATAAATAAAACAAAATTTTCTTTATGGCAAGTCTTTAAATACAAAGAAAGAAGAAATATAATCAAGCATATTCAATTTTCTTAGAGCAAAGAGCTATAAGGAGCTTATCCATCCTCTTTCCCCACAAAATACTGTATTTTTTCTTAAGTAATGAATTTTCTTTTCATACATAGCTTCAGTTTTGGTCTGTATAGCTAACCTTTTTACACAGATGACAGGAAAGTTTTGGAATTATGACTTCCTTTTTTAAATGAATTTGTCTTCAAATTTCCCTAAATATAAATAAAGTACACATTTTATTGGAAATATCCTGTTTGGCAATCTTCAGTGGGTGTAGCTCTTTTCTAAAAAGTTCAGTATAATCTTTCTGTGTAGTTAGACGGTTGGAACGTAAGAATAAATGAAGGGGGAAAGGTAGATTCTATTCTTCATGTATCCTCTCACCTTTTTTTGAACCCTTCTTTGGCTCCATGGCTAACCTGCTATCTGACAGTGCGGAAGAAAGGCAGTGAAACAGTTCATTATAGTGTTCGGCAATATAAACAGTCATAAGCTATCTATCTGGCTCATTATATTGGGCACAGAAAATCCATAATCATCAAAATTATATATATTCAATTCCAAGTTTTGCTTCTTTGGAGTTTCTGAGCACATGTGAGAACAAATCTGAGAACAGACCACAGAGTAAAAACTTCTGTTTAGTTTTGGTGGGGTTTTTTGTCTGAAACTCAATTATGTGCCTCATTTTCTATGGAGAAATCCAAAATACTAGTACACTTCGGAAAAACTCAGCTGTTGCATAAAGATTCACTAGCACAAGTTGAAGTCGGGGAAGAGAAAAGTGATGTCAATCAGAAAGGAAAATGCTTTAAGAGTTAGATAAAATCCCTATTCATTTCGAAGTCTAATTGAACTTTTACTACACTTTAATAATGAGGTTCTTACAGATCTCAAAATGGTTTCTGATCCTTCCAACTTGTTGGAAAATGTCTCTCCTGGTTCTGGATGAAGAACTGGCCATTCTGAGCTATGCATCTATTATCCTTGAACTGGATTACTGAAACTCACTGTATCAGAAGCTTAGTGTATAGTTATAGACAGATACAGAAAATATTTGACCATTTTCTCTATTGCATCTGTGCATATAAAGCCCATGCTTATGTCCTCTACTGGCTTTCAGTAAGCTTCCGATGCCAGTCTGAGGCTTTGATCTTCAAAGTAATCTTCAAAGTAATTAATGCATTAATTCTTAGCTAAGTTATGAGAATTAATTTTGATGTACATAACCCCATTCTTGTTGCTCTCCTGTAAAACAAAACAGATTATTAAATCCAAAGTGAGAATAAAGGGTCCACAATCAAGGGGTTCTGTCTATACAAAAAGCAAAAAATCTGGGTAACAGAGGATATGTCTAGAGCTTTATGAACATCTTCTTTGAAAAGACATTTCCATCATAAACACAGTTGTGGCATCATGACAGCTCTTTTCACCTAATAAATCCCTGCCAAAAAGAAAACAAAGGAAAATAAGAAGTCTGTAAGGGACTGGAGGAGATTCTGGAGGCTCTTTGCAATCCACTGGGGACTTGGTTGTCACTAGTCATTTCATGTAGAAGGAACTCAAATATTTCAGTAAGGGTAGCTGTCTTTAAAAGAGATGACTTACCGATTTTATCACTAATACAGTATCAGTCACAATAAATATTGACTGAGACTTAAATTACAATCCATTCTTCTTCCATGAAAGGGGATAATGTTAATCAGCTGTTATGAAGAGCATGTCCTTTACAAAGTAAGCAATAATAGTTTTTTTCCCAAAGCAAAAAGTGTATATAATCATACCATTGGATGCATCCCTTTTAATTTGCATATGCCTTTCTCAGGGCTGATAGTCTATTTACTGGCATTAAAAAGGAAAGGCAAGAAAAGAAAGAAGGAAAAGAAAGAAGAAAGTCCTTCACCACAGGAGGACGAGACAAAAATTTGGCTACTGGCACAGTCTTTCTGGCTTCATAAGCATAACCAGCAAAAGAAACAAAGAACCTTGCAAACTTCTTGTAAATATCACTTCCATGACTCAAAACCAGAATTTTAGGAGAGAAGACTCCACAGAAACAGGTGACTTGCCAGAAGAGTTTTACTTTCCTATTCTGTGTTGTTGATCTCCTGGAGAAATACAACCCAACCTTTGCTTAGTCAAAATGCTATCCCCTGTCATTGTGTGGTCTGGTGCACACATCTTATAGGACACTTAACGTGGTCAATGTGCATTTTGTCACATAATGAGAAATGAAATGTAAGATGGTTGTGAAAAATGGCCCTCTCATTGCCCGTGGTTAGAAAACCTCAGGAAGGAGGATGCCCGAGAATGGGCTGTGGAGCAGACTGTTCTGGCATGTCAGATGGAGTATGCACACAATAGCACGGGCACCCCTCTCCTACAGAGCTTGTTCCAGTGTTTTGATTGAGCCAAAGTGGTGAACTGGATGAAAAATGAACATTTTTGATAATTAAATATGCCTATTTAAGTCTTGCTAGAGACCTTTTGTTGACCTGAATGAAACATGAATCAGGTCTTGAAAAATTAATTTCACCTGGAAATAACCAGTGGTTTCCTGCATTCTGGCCAGTGTCCATCAAGCTACTCAGAAATCAAGCAGCTGTACTTTATTATTATGTCTAGTCTGGTATTCCAACTAGGCCCAGGAAAGACTTTTCAGTTGTGCAGTCCAGAGGTAATCACAGATAGATAATTCAAGCAAAGACTATATAGAGTTTTTTTGGCATAATATCATAAAGAAGAAAAAAAAAATCTTATTCTTGCAAATCAAGTGTGCAAAAGCAGTGAAAATTAAAGGAGACCATGAGATTATAGTCTTCTTTGAGGACCTCTGCATTAGTGCTTTTGTTGAGATCAGGATGTGTGCTTTTGAATGAAATCTCTTGGTCAGTCCCATCTGCTGTTCAGATTTGGTTCATATTCAGTAGCTGTTGAGAATGCCTGAAATGGATTAAAACTGAGCTAGAAGATTCACCGAAGTGCACCTGAGGCACCCCTACTGTAATGGACATTCAGTCCATGGATCTAGTCTACCACTAGTCCTGAGAACTGCCTCTTCCATGAAATGGCTAATGCGGACATTAGGACCTCAGCACCAACAGTTTGACTTTGTATTTTTCCTTCTGTTGGGCCGCTTTAATTGCTGATGATACACGTAGCCTTTGACAACAGCTGAAGCAATGCCCCCGTAATACATACGGTAGTAGATTTCTTTGGCTGCTATGAAGTGCCTCCTGCATCAGCGAGCACAACATCTTCTTCCCCAGATCAAGTTTCTGCCATGTGGCTTTCAACCATCACACGGTCCAAAACAAACACCAGGAAAGATGTCTAGAAAAGAAAAGTGTATGAGTCAAGCAACGCACAGAATGTTCAACACAAGTAGGAAGCATAATGTTCCCTATCCAAGATAAGAATCATTTTATAAAACTGAGTGAAACTTGGGTAAAATGTTTGATCCCGTTTGCTATAAGCCTAAAGCGTGGCACCGTGAAGTAGAATTTCATTCTTTCCTTTTTTGTTTAATCCAGATATTTTCACCAGTACTGTGGTTCTGCTGCCACCCGTGAATCCTGAAGCTATCACAGAAATGAATCATCTGTGCAATGTAACAATGTCCGATCAGTTATCACAATGAGAGTGAAAATCTTCCATTGACTTTGGAGTCTTTGCAATGTCACTTACATTGCTCCTCTGCCAATATAAATAGAAGAACTGAAGCAATATAAGAAATTAAATAAAAAAGGATAGCTGAAGTGCTGAACATGCCTCCAGAAATCCAAAAAGTAGTGTGTACTAGTTATAATATATACTACATATCATAGCAATTACCAACATTAATAGATTAGATATTATGTATTACATGATAACCATTTATTAGTAGTCCATATATTTTGATTTTTATAGTATACAGACATACTATGTTTTTCTCATGCAAATTCTATAACATCCCAAACTAGTGACCAACTACATAAATGACAGGTAGCTAGAGATACTTAAAGTGGATTTAAGAATATTATAGAGGTTTACAAATCTTGGTATTTGTCAGAGAATTCCATTTTATAAAAAAGTAAATAATTGATGCAATTGAAAAGGCGGTACAGTATACATACCGTAAACTCCACGAGATAATTCTCACATGAGACATTATAGTGTGTGTTTATGTGTAAAAAAGGGAACAGCCACCTGAACTCATGCTGTAGCATACTGTCCTCCAAGGGCATTACTTGTTACATAGGTATTTTCAGGTACTTGTGTGGGTTTACAGTTGATACAGCTATCTGGATTTCACCTGGTTTTTTATGAGCAAACATTCATGACCAGCATGTGGACCAGCCCTGTCACCTACTTAGCTGCATGATTAGCAGCACCAACAACAGCCAATCTCAAATTTCAGGAGTAATAAACAGCAACTCAAATTCCCACACAGAAAATTGGGAAAATTAAAACAGTCTTTCTGTTGCTCAGTCAGCTAATTTTCTCTCCTTGGAAATATGAATCAGATGGCTTAGCAAAGAGTACTTTATTGAAAGGGGAAACAAAAAGAACAGCAGGGAAACACTGCAACATACAATATGTAATTACTCCATCCCCACCATGGAACCGTAACTGTTTACTCTTCTGTTTGGTTTCTTGGTAAAGCAAGTGCTAGGCCAGCTGGCCGCTTCCTACCTCCTGCAGCAAAACCTCACTCACAGTTTGCAATTCTCAACTTTCATGGGTTGGTCCCCTATCCAGCTGGGTAGCGAGACCTTATCCAAGATGCTGATGATCCTGCTAGCCGCACTGTTTTAGCTCGCTAACAGCTTCTGTTAGCTCCTTTTTGGCTTTTTTTTAAAAAAAGAAAAAAAGAAAAAAGAAAAAAAAGGATCATCACACATTCCCTACCACTCACTCGCAGGGGACTTCCTGAACAGACTCTTTCCTGTCCATCCTATTCACCATGTCTTTTGCCTTCCAAGGTCGTAAGCAACTACTCACAGGCACACCAAGGCTTAGTTGTTCAAGTTGTTCAAGACATTACTTGTTCAAGACATTTACACACCGTTATAATACCCTTGCAAGATAAAATTAGCTGGTTTTATTGTTCTGTTTTATTGTTATATGGTGGTTGAAATACACTATTCAGTTTACATTAGAATAGTAAAGCAACTTAAGAGATATATGTCAAACTTTATGGTTATACTGCTCATCAAAACGTATTTCCAGTCTATAGAACCAAATAACAGTCCATGTTTACTGCTCAAATATGAATATTAAACCATGTAAGAATCGTTAGACTCAAATCTTAATAACCTAAAACAGAATCCTGGTATTTTGAAAGGAGGAAAGTATGTGCCAAATTCCAGTAGTGAGTGTTGTCACTTTCACAAAATATTCGCAGCAAATCTGCAGCCTATTCAGAGGACATCTGAATCAAGAGGCAGGAATATTTGCTGTCACTTTATGTTGTAGCGTAGCCTTTCCTGGTTGCATGCCACTTTAAACTTGCAGACTTATGCAACCCTCTATTTTTTTGCAAGAGAGTGCATACATGCATAATTAGAAGTATACTTCACTCAACATGCAAGGTTTGAATGACTGCCTGTAGTGTATTAAAAGGTCTTTTAAGCAAAGTGACTTTCCAAAACAAAAATTCTTCATGTGACTATTAAACTACAGTCTGCTAGTTTCAACTCACTATTTAAAAGGTAACATCAGTGATTGATTTGGGCATGATGCCACTGCTTAATTTACTTTGGCTTGATTTTTTTTTACCTTTCTTTTGGTTGCTCTGGCAAAAGAAAGTATTGAACACAGCAGTTACCCCTTGGGAAGGGAAAGATAAACTAAATTCTCAAGAAAGCATTTTTAGTGCACTTTAGAAAGTGTTGCATGACTACACTGCATTTCTTCAGCCACTGACAATGAGAAGCAGGCAATTCAATGGCAAATACAACTGAGGGATTTGCCGTAGCAGGAGGTTTATGAAACACATGATTGTAAATGAATATTGAGATAATGTGGTTTACAGGATGATAACTATTCATTTAGCTGGTTAGTATTTTAGTATTTTATCAGGTTTCTAAGTTTTTATAAGGTTTTTAGTATTTTATAATGTTTGCAAATACAAGGGTCCTACAAATTTTCAGGTAAAATTCATAGTATAATGATTTCTATGATGAAGCAATGCCTTCTAGGTCTTTTTATCAGAAAATTTCAGTTAGACTTTTACAAAGGAGCCTTTTTGTTTTCACATAATTTTCAGGTTGTCACGCTAGACATTATGTATGTATGAGTGTCTTTGCTTTTCAGCTGACTTCAGAGATTTAAATAACATTTGGGGATTCATGTGCCTATGACTTACTCTCTGAAATATACACACTTAGATACAAACAAAACATATTTTGAACAGTGTCATTAGTATTCGCTTGCCCTTAGTTGAATACTTAAAGTTTTTAAAAATTAATAAACGACCCATTCAGAAGATTGTGAGATAAAGTACCTACTAAATATATCACAAATATCATTGTTGCCATTTGTGATTTGAATTTGCCAGTGCAAAAAGCACTTGATAATGTCCCACATTTTTTTCAGGGTAGGTTGTAAACAAAACCTTGCTAATACTATTGTGATCATATATGTCAAATAAAACCTTTTCCACCCTCCAAGAATAATAGTTTAATAGTCTTTAGAGCCATATAATTTTGTCCAGAGCTATTAGTGGCACTTTATGTCATATAGTCATCAAATGCATTTCTGTGAAAGAGAAAAGAATAAATATTTCATGGCTACAGCTTTTGAAGAACATTCTGTCTTTCAATCTTGGGCCAGTCTTTCAACATATGTGCCAATCAGACGTCTTTAGCAGATGCAAAATGCATCTTGTCTCCTTGTCAGTGAAGAATGTAAAGATCGCAGGATGTATCTGAAATATTCATCACATAGGCAAAAATCTGAGCATTGTAAGGAATTGCTGAGCCCTGTAATCACGACTTAGCCGTTTGTTCTTACCTCCTCATCATTGACCCGAAAATAGTGAAGAGTGTGGTTAGTCACAATATTTTGGTTACATAATATATCTTGACAATCAGTGATAGTATTTAACATGGTGACCTTACACCTTTTATCTTACTACTTCCTTCGCTTTAGACATGATACTGAGATACCTCTGAGCGAAATCATGCTTACAACATTTTCTAGATATAAGCTTTTAACATTATTTTCACTCATAATTAACTTTTGCTAAAGAACTGTCTGCTTCCCATGCGTCTCTGAAAGAAGAATATTGCAGATGTATTCCGGTCTTTACTCATGAGCTAAAGTAAGATTGCTGCAAACTGTTAGAGTAGATTGTACATGGTTTCTTCCTGTTATTGTAGCTCTCAGCTAAATCCAAGGCTGATATAATCAACCGTAACTCCAGCGTAGTTGCATCTAGTCAAATCAAATCTACTTTTGGCCTGTTACCATGTGAGAAGGTTTATGTGCACCATGCCCTTTGAATGAACCTGTGACCTTCTGTTGCAATCTGGGCTAGCCACTCCATCACTGGGGACTGCTGTGAGCTATTAAATCTTGTGTTTCTTTATCTCAGTTAAATGTGGTTAAGTGAAAGGACATTATTTTAACTGGCTGCTGTGTCAATGGAATTTCAGAAAGCACTAGCTCACAGCATTTCAGCTCTAATACTGTGCTCTGAAAAGTTGGGAAAATTGAAGCTTTAGAAAGAATTAAACCTTTGATTAAATGCATTAGTTCTTCAAAAAGAAAAGAAAGGTTGAATTCTCT
>NW_009627177.1:0-21479 GCF_000690535.1 Cariama cristata | reverse complement strand
TTTCCCTACTCCAAGTTCTACACTTTAAATGGTATTTTTAATGTCCTTTTTTTGGGTCTATTCACATTCTTTAGAATATGAAATTTCTTCATAGAGGCGAAAGCAATGCATTTTTAACAAAAACATCGTTCATTCCATTATATTAGTGATTTATCATTACTAATGCAATGATATAGAAGCATGGAAAATTGGAAATAAATGTAGAAAGAATGCTGAAACACGTTTATTTAATGAAAACTACCCATGAAAAATGAACCACTGAGATCATGGATATGGGAAAATTATGTACATGTGGAAAATGTGACACATTCAGATTTCTAAATCTACATTTTTCCTAAATGCAAATTTATCAGCTGAAGTCAGTAAAGCTTCTTACATTCTTCTAGCACCTAAAAGTAAGAAGCCATGGAGGTACAAAAGTATTTCATGAGCATGGCAAAGGCAGGTCTTAAGGTTGTTTCGTGGCATATCTGTTGGTCTGCAGGTAACATGACAACCTGCATATACTGTGCCTGATCATTTCTAAACTTTCAAGGAGCACTCTTAGCACTAGTGATTATTTCATTTAATTGAGAATTGGAAGATCTGAAATACTTGATTAAAAATGACTATGCAGTGATGAACTTTGCCAGCTGGGAAAAAGGGGACTTGAAAAACAGTAAGGAGAAATAATTGCCTTGAAGGTGTGTTACAGAAAGGGTGAGATGCAGAGGCTGGTTATAAGGCATGATCAGAAAGGTACCAAAAGCTCTATTAAATATCTAGACTGTATGTATCAAGCAGACAAAAACTGGGTGTAGATAAATCTAGGGTCTAGGGAAGATGTTGATTTGAAGCAGATTTTACTGATTACAGAATTCATTAATTTTAACCGGAGTTTAAAGAAACTGACTCTGAAAGAAGGCATGTGTGGCAGGAGCAATTTTCTCCAAGGACTTTGAGAGAAGACGGTTTTCCTGTGGGGCAAGTGTGAATTTCTGTTGTGGCAGGAGAAAGTGCAGAGGCAGGATAGTGAGGAAGTGGGGGGGTAAAAGTCACCCTGAGAGAAGGAGCTGAAGCGTATCTGTAACTCATTACATACTCTGCGTCAGTGCCCTCAGCTGGTCCATGCAACTCATCCCCTCTCCCTGCACAAGGCTTCCCCCTTGCTGCATTCAAAAGCCTCTCTTAAATCCCTCAGCTGCCCGCAGGTATCAGACGCAGTAGATTTCTGTGCCATTCAATCTCATTGGGCGCAACGCCCAACCTGCCGAAGCAACGCTCTGTGCTAACTTCTAGCAATTTATGGTTTTACTGCTTTCCTGCTATGATAATTTTCCTTCATGATATTTGAAAACCCGTAACAGCCATTTGTGACTGTAACCCTAATATGCCATCAAACAAAAAAAACCCCCGTACTCGGTTAACTGAAGCTACATGATGTAACTCATTTATTGGAAATGCATTAATATCCATGTTGAATTTAAATGAAGTGAATAGCTTTGCTAATATCTGGTCCTCTAGTATCTAAAACTCTTTTTAAACACCGCTTCTGTTGAACCCAGTGAATAAGACATTGGAGTTTGTTTGTCAGAAAGCAAAAAGCACTACTTGTGAGGCTCTTTTATGACAAAGAGCAAAGACACTTAAAAGATAACTGAACATTGCTAACTATAGATACATTAAATTTTGGGCTTATAAAAAGGTCTCAGACGATCCCTTTAGTGTTCCATCACTAGTCCATGAATGCCTGAGTGCACAATTTACTAATACAAGTGAGCAATGGTAAAGTGATTCAGTATTTTCCTTATTGATTTAACAAGGAGTGGCACTAATCAGCCCTTCATTAAATCTTTTAACACCAGAAAAAATAGCTATTTTCTTGCTATTTTGATTTGAGAGAAGTGGTTCCTGATCACCACATATTGCCCTTGATCTCTGGCAACTAGGACTCCAGTCACTGTACGTTCTTTCCGGTTGTTTTTAGCTTGGCTGCCTAATGAAATGAGATTCATCTGTACGCATTCTGTCTGTCCATCCATCTGTCAGTCTAGCCTCAAAGTAGAAAATGGTCCCTTGCACTTAGGAGTGTCCACAATGGGAGTACTTCAGTGAGCCTAAGGTACTGTAAACTTGCACTTTACCTCACTAATGGTAACTTCCCTGTGTGGACAATCCTGGTATCTGTTCTGCCTCTAGGAACCTCCAGATCACGGAAGGCTTTCTCAAACATAGAACTGACTGACTTCTACAGGCGTAAGATCATATATATCCTGTAAGTCTATATAATATAAGCATTTTGATTTCAGGATATTAAGAACTAATCCATTTTATTTTTTGCAAATGAAGTGTTCTGAGAAACAAAAAAAAGTACGAAATACTGCAGGCAGCCTAGAATACTATTTTAGCCATTTCATTTAATGTGTAAGTTTACTTCTTTAAAAATTGACATTTCTTTGAGCCAGCTGACATAAAGGCTTACTATTAGGTCTGTACAGACTGCATTTTTCTTCTTCCAAGTTCATACTCGGGTCAGCTTTTCTGTCCACACTGAATTAGACCCAATGATACTGTCTGAGCAAAATCATCTTTTCTTCAGCCACCATAGGAGTATTGGAACTTTTTGTATAGCTAGTATAATTACTTGGAAATAGACAGTGAAATATTTTCTTTGCATGTCTGTTGGAAGAATTAAGGTTATTTAGATTTGGTTGGACTCTATGAATGGAAAACTTAAAAATAACAAAATGCTTTTACGATTTTCTAATTTTTAAAGATTCCCAGTGTTTCTCTGTAAATTGCTCAAACCATATTCAGCGTCTTTTGTTACTAATCACAGAAAGGCAAAGTTAAAAGGGACCCCAGGAGGTCATCTAGTCCATCCCCGTTGTCCAAAACAGAATCAGCCATACCCTTGTCATTTTTGATAGATATCTTCATAGTTGACCTCCAGTACTGCAAATTCCATAATCTTCCTGCACAGTCTGTTCCTAATCCTTTCCAGTAAAATTTCTTTTTTCCTGATGCCTGAACAAAACCTCTGCAACTTAGCTGCATTATCTCTGGTTGTATTCATCATATGATATGAAGAATAGGGTTTATTTTCCCCTGTTTGCAACAGCCTTTTCTATTCCTAAAACCCCTCTTCAACCCCTCCCCCTGCCCCTTCTTTTTAGGCTAAACAATCCCAATCTTTTCAATTTTTTCTCATAAATCATATTTTCTAGATCAGTTTTTGTATTCTGAAATATTTCCAAACAGATCCCTTTGTTTGGTGTACAGCACTCAAAACTGAACACACGATCTTGCTTGAGCCATCACTGATTCTGAAAAGACCATAAGGAAAATGCCCGCTATCTTGTCAGTTGTCCTGTTGCTCATATATCCCAGTCCTGTCATCTACCTTTTTCACAGTGTAGGGTTGTTGGCATATTCGCTCATCACTTTCTACTTTAGCCCTGAGATCCTTTTCTGAATAATTACTACCTAATTAATTGATCTCTTTCCATACTTGTGCAGTTGGGTATACCTGCCTGTCTCTAATACTTTTCACCTGTCCCTATTGCAAAGTTATCCTTACTTTTCCAGACTACTCTTCAGTCTGTAAGACACATAACTGAATTTTTATCCTGCTCCCCAAGATATTTACAGTCTCTCCAGCTTTGTGGTGTCTGCAAATTTAATAAGCGCACCTTCTTTTCTGTTATTGAACAGTGTTGGACTTAGGATAGAGAGATTGAAACTAAGTGGACTGGACTATTCTTTTTTTCCTTTTTAAAAATAGCAATCCATTTGCTCTTTTTCAGTCCTCTAGCATCTCGTCTGTCCTCCATAATTTTTCAAAGACCACTAAGCCTTCTGAGTGTATTTTAATCAGCTAAGTCCCCTAAGATGAATGAAGTTTATCAGCACAGATGATCTGAGAATATCTATGTTATTGAAGCACTATGTAACCTTTTCTCTTCCTATTAGAGAGTGAGATCTTATCCCTTTTTGCTGGTATTAATTGTTGATCTTTTCATGAAGGCTAATGCAAAAGAGGTATTAAATTATTTTTACTATATTATGAGTCTATAGATTACCCTCTTTGTTGAGTAGCAAACCAACATTTTCTTTGTTTTTCCTTTACATAAATGTAAATTCCTAATAAGCAATTTGCCAGACTAATCAAGAGCTGTCAATCTATACGCAAACATAGAAGAGGAAGAGACCTTCTGAGTTACCAGTTCCAGGCAACCACAGGCAATGGCATCTTATAGTCATTTCATGTAGTTATCCAAGTGGTATCTGAAAGTCATTAGATTACTTGCTCCCACTCTTCTTGTTTAAAGGTTGTTTCAAAGCCGGGTCACTCTGATAGTCAGAACCTTCTTCTAAGTTTCAGTGAAAATTTGCTCCTAAGTACGTCATACTGGTGGCTCATAACTGCCCTGTGCTTGATTCATTCACCCAGAATTTCCTTTTCTGAGGTTGCCAGATTATGTCAGAAATTTTTGTTCTACCACCTAAGTAAATTTAGCCTAGGACTTTTGTTTAAAAAGCACTCTCCTCTGCAGTATTAAATGCGAATATTAACAGCCATTTTATTAAAAGTTTAACTTTTAACAGTAGATCTATTATTAATGAATGAAATATCATAACATTTTGAACTAACTTGATTTCTTTTCGTGTTGATTTCAGAAATACAGATCTCCTTTATACAGTCTTTTGTGGCCAAATTCTTAGCTGGCTTTCATCAGCAGTATGCTTCTTAAATCATGATTTACACTAATTTTTAATCGAACCTTAAAAGTGTGTTGGCCAAAAAATACAATTACTTCTAATGTAGGATGTTCAGACCTAGTTTATGGACATAGGAGTTTATACTCTTGACAGACACTGGAGATCAAGATGAGCACTGAAAAGAAGCCTACTACTGCTAACAGAGCCCTTTGTGATTGTGTCAAGAGCTTCATAGTTTAATAAATTAGTAGACTTGGGCACCTCTGTAAAGAACAGAAGAGAGCACTTTTACAAAAACATTTCAAAAGTATGCTTCATTCATAGAAAATAAGGTCCAAGCTGGCATGCAGGGTTTAAAACCCCATACTGTTTCATAGCAAAGACATGGCTAAATGATACTATTATCTGCAGCAAAATTAAATTGACCTGTGTTACCAATTTGTTGGCTGCTGGGATGAAACAGCGTTATTTGTTCTAATATTTTCTTCTAACAGCTGAGAAGTCATTTGCAAAATAGTCTTCTTTCCCAGGATATGGGTTGCTACAAATTGGAGTGCAGTAACACACGCACAAATATAGAAATAACAATCCTCTCAAAGGATCTTTTTCTGAGATACTGTGAGAACTGTGCAATTACACACCTACTAAATGTTCATTGACTTTCCCGTTCTCAGCTCTTTGTACCCTGTGACTGTGCTGTGGCTGAGGAAGGCGTCCCTGCAGCCTCCTTCCCCGGCTCTGTTCGGGTGCACCCGTCTGCAGCGGAGGGGCAGAATGCCACCTCGAACTGCAGACAGATGCCTGCCATGGGCACAGCGAAGAGCTTCCAGGCAGGGTGGTCAGAGGCCCTGGGGAGATGCCTCCACTGACATTTCTTTCCTGTTCCAGAGCTGGCAAGTTATGTTACCTTCTGAGGAGGGAAGGCCAAAGCCAGGCTTTGCTTTTCTGTGTAAGCAGCAGAAAAGCAAAAGAAATGAAATTGCAGCTGACTCCTAAGATTGCGGGGAAGCCTCCTTTACTGTATTTCGTGTCATTGTATCTGCAAGTGGAACCATAAATCTAACTGAAGTAATTCCAGATATAAGCAAAATTAAAAGATGAATTTGAAAATCTAGAGACTGTTCCTACTTCTCATTTTTTAAATCAGATGGTCTAGAGTTCCATTCAGCTTCAACACAGTGCATGTGCACAGTGCCAATAAAACTTCAAGCGATAATTTGTAAAAGCCGCTTGCTGTAAAAGAAATACTGTGCATGAATGAACAATGTTTATAAAACTATAGTAACTCAGGCAAACCAAAACAGATTTACAACACAGAAAATCAGGAACATTTCTAATTTATGCGCCAAATTATGGATTTCTTTCTTTTTAGTTTTTACTTTTTCTGGCTGGAAATCTAGAATTACCAAAGACTGACCCAGAGTTTGTAGGTATAACAAAAACACATTTCTCCCCTCGTTTTGCATTCTTAAAAATATTCCAGCTGCGTAAGGCAATACTGCTTTTTTGACAACAACAAAATTGTGTGCTTTGTCACGAATGCTTTGAATTTCCTAAAGAACTTTTCTTTGACATAACAAAAATTCCATCACAACATAAATGTTGTAACTCCCTTCAATTCACTTTTTAAAGGTAGGACATAATTAGAATTTTTAAGATCTAGCAATCTTTTGGTTTTTTCCTGAGATTTTGAGGAAATGGTTGTCTCATGTAAACAGGGTTACAGAGGAAGACAAAGGTTAGAAGCCTGAGTGCAATATGCTTCTCACCTTAGTCTGAAAATAGACTGTAATGACGAAAAAGCAAATGTGATTGTAATATTGGTAACAAACGGGTCACCTCCAATTCTATCTGTTCAATAATACTAATTGCAAATGACTATTTATAATTTCTCTTTGTGTGAAGTGTTTCATTCCTAAAGCTGCTGTTTTAACAAGGTGCCATCTAATTTTTTAATTATTCAGTTTTGTCATCAGTCAAATAGGTACAAAAATACTTCTCAATTCTGAGTATTAGTCAAACAGACTGAAATAGAAATGTAAAGGGTATTTGTAAATTAATAAGTCATTAATATCTTATATTTATGTTTTTTTCATTTGCTTATTATTATGATGCCAAAAAAGTTAATATTTTGCAAGAAACTTTAAATCCTTTTAAAATTGCTTATAAATAAATACGTTTATGTTTGCAGAAGTACAGATCCAACCAAGTAATTTGAGGGAACACTTACTTAAGTTGCAATTTCTGAGTTTAATCGTAAGAAAATATGGACCTTTCATCATTTGTTTCTTAGTTACAAATATTCAGTAATTAAATGTTTCATTTGATAAATACAAGGTGGGGGAAGAGGGTTCGTAAGACATTTTAGACTGACTTGCGAGTCAGAGCTATGTAAGTTACCTGGAGAAGGTGGTGATGGTATTTCTGGTCGAGTATTTCTGATGCAATCTTTCACTTACAAGCAAAGTGATCCAGAATACAGTGGATTATACTAAAGAAGATACTTCTTCTTTCCCAGCTCCAAGCCTTTTTTCATCTGTTCTTCAACCCAAAAACTTTTTCTGTATTTTTCTCAAAATCACTCTGTCTGTACTTCTACGAGTTGCAGGCATCAGGGTGCTTAAACTTCCCCATGAGGACCAGTGCCTGTGAATATGAGGCTTCTTCCAGCTGTTTGAAGAAGACCTCATCTATTTCCTCTTCCCAATCAGGAGGTGTACAGCAGATACCAACTACAAGAGCAGACAATGTTGGTCTGCCCACTAATCTTCATCCATCAGCTCTCTACTGACTCCTGACCCATCCCAAGGCAGAGCTCCATGCAGTCCAACTGCTCTCCATCACACAGAGAGCAACTCTCCCACCTCGCCTTCCCATCCTGCCCTTCCTAAAGAACCTTTATCCCTCGACTGCAGCACTCCAGTCATGTGAGCCATCCCACCACATCTTTGTGAACCCAGTGTTGTCATAGCCCTATAGCTGCACGCTGACTTTTAACTCCTGTTTGTTCCCCGTGTCGGATGCATCAGCGTATGAGCGTTACAGAGGAGCATTCCACACACCCAAGTGTGCCAATTCCCCAGAAAAGACTGGAGAGGTTTCCCCATAAAACTGTTCTGCAGGCACTTCTTTCTCTGCTCATTGTTCACTGCTGGTTCAGACAGGTATAAAAACTTCAATGAAGGCAGGCAATTATCCTTAATTTATAATATTACTGAAAGGTGTATCTATCTTCACCTTTCTTTTTTCCAAGTGGCATATTTGAGAGTAAGCATCTAAATTAATCCTGAACATTTCCATCTAAATGGTCTGTTTTATTCTATTTAGGCCGAAATTATCTCTAGACATAGGTCTTTCTAAGCTCAGCTAAATTCTGCTAACTCATGCTATATTAAAGTTCTAAAAATAAGTAACAGTAAAACCCTCTGAGTGGGCAAGTGCATGTCCAAACTGAAAATTCACACTACACCCTTAAAGATTTTCCAAATGAGGACAGTGTCATTAACGTATGTAATGACAGTACGTAAAGGAGAGCACCACCACAGCAGGAGGAGGTTCAGTATGTTCCACAGCCATTGCCCAGAAGATGCTACTTTAATGTGCACACTCCCAAGCATTGTAGGAGAGCATTCTCCTGACACAAGCACGCTGCTCTGACTCTTTCTTCTGCTCTCACAGAATTCAAGGCTCCCACTGCTTTTATTCTTCACAGTCCAACATGGGCCACCCTCTGGTTCAACTTTCTGAACTCTAGTTCCAAAGGGAATAAGCATCCACTACCCGTATTCTGGACGTGGATCCTACAGTTAGCTAGCAAAAAGTAACAGTTTGAACTAGGAAGGCTATATTTACTTTTTTGTTTGTTTTGCTTATAAGTGGAACAAGATCTAAACAGCATTAATTTCTTGTGTATGGCTGCAAGGCAGTGCTGGAGGGAACACATCTAGTTTAGTATTTGGTATGGCTGGTTGAAGAGCAATCGGGTTGGTTAGAGATTAGTCAGCAAAATGCCAAGGCCCAAGCATGGCAGAAGATGGGCTGCAGGGGTAGATGTGGCTTCAGGGATGGACAGAGCACAAAGGACCAAAGTATTTAAGTCTGATAAAACTTCTTCAACTTTGAGCTAGTAACTGCTAAGCCTATTTTTCAAGCTTTGTATGTAATAAACCATACATGAATTACCTCTGTTATTCTGCTCTGGCAATCCAGGTAAAGTGACGTGTTTCATGACAATTTTAGCTATCTTCATCTTTTTATTTTTGAGCTCATGACTTCTTGGTGTTAATACAAGAACTGAAGGCCTCATCAGGAAGGATCTCCTTCCTGTAACTCCAAAAGGGAGCTATTACAAGAAGCAATGCCCTTGGACAATTTCTGAATTAAAAAAAACCCCAAACCATCCGCATGAAAACTTTAGCTGAAAGAACATCTGTTTTCAAGGACTTCCTCAGTCATGCTGTTTCCCTCGCAAGGTAAGCTGGTGTATTCTGACTCCCTAGGTTGTGGTACTGCAACATTAGGAAAACCCTTCGTGGTGGGCATCTGTTCAGTTGTAGTTCATACACCTGAAAGATATTCTAAACTCCAGATATGAATTCATCAAGTAATTATTCCTTTACAAGTTGACCAGGAATTAATTAACTTAATATGGTTGCCACTAACTTTTTTGGTTATTATAACTTGCTCCCAGCAATTCTGGCCATTTATATTGCTAAGTAACAAGTATTTACTCTTTGGAAAATAGTGAAGAAGTTGGTTTTATTCAGATTTACTGTAAGGAGTTAAAACCAGTATGTTTTTCAAACTAATGATTACCACAGCTTATTCACCAAGTGTAAACTACTTACAATTGAATCTAAGCACAAAATATTACTAATTACTAAACACAAGATTTTAAAATGCCAGGGAAATTGTGATGGTTTTAAAATGTTGAGGGTATCTACATAAGGGGGGGGGAAATTGTTGCTACAAAATATGGAATTAAAAGTGCAGTCCCATTGCCTGCTATAATATGCTGCAGGAGTCCCCTACAGCATTTCCTTCCTATGGTTATTGCTTTAGGCTCACCCTTCCCATGAAGATCTGAGAGCAATGAGGTTTCAAATAAAAAGAAAAATTAATTAATCCGTAAACTTATGTCAACACAACATGAAAAGGAATTAGTAAGTAGTCCAAAATGCTCTATGATACCTGCTTTATTTAATTATATATTTTTCATAGCTGGTGTTTTTTGTTCAGTTAGGAATAAGTACAGCAGATTAATTAACCTGACTAAGGTTCGTATGTTATACATGCCAGTTTCATAAACTGAATTTCACAGGTTTTAAATTAAGATATGTTCTACACAGTGTGTTTTAAAGTATACAGTCTACTGCGACAATCCATATACAGCCTGTATGTCAAAAAATACAAGGTAAACCATATTAGCATTCATATTGTTCCAGTAAGTTTATTATTTTCAATTCTTGCTTCATTCACCAAGACACTCCTGTTCTGTTGTATTGCCGGGGTCTTTTTGTTTGGTTTTTTGTTTCATATTTGACATTCCTCTCAGGAACTGACTTATACTGAATGTGTTTTTCAACGATAGAGAGATTGCTCCCTTGAGCCAACACAAATGCAATCTGAAAACTAGAAATATATGGAAGGGCTATCCAAAAGTACTTTGACTAGTCAGCATGCTGAATATTCTTCTAATACCTTACTGCACATTCTCTTACAGTCTGCTGCAGTTTTTCTGCTGCCTACCAAGAGCAGTGCATGAAGTTCTATATTATTTCATGTTGTAGGCATAATGTAACTTGACACATCCTAATGTTAAAGGCATGCAGTAATAACAAGCTACTGCAATACAGACAGGGAAACCTCCTACATGGATATAATCCGTCCGACAGATGCAAGCTTACTCTGCCCAGCCTTAAACTGACGGGATGTGAGCCAACTATAGTCAGGAAACCACATAAATGTGTTAGTATGGAGATTTCAGCAGCAGTTCAGGGACTGCAAATCAGAACCAGCTTTTGTCCATCAGGACTGGGGTGAGGCAAATCAAACTTAGCTCTGTAAACATGTTGCTGTCATTACTGTGTCTACTTGTAGTTATTTTAATTACTTGCAGTCCACATTTTTTGTTCATGTTTATCTATTTCCTTATTCTGTGGTTTAAATCAGATACTTGACAAAAATAATTATCCACAACTTTATATTGATTTCACTGTAACTTTCTATTTTAAAGCCTATGAATCCTTGCAAATGACTTTCTGTAAAATGAATGCAAAACAGTGAACTTCTTTCCAACATCATCATAATGTTAGCTTCCTCTTTGCATCATCTCCAGCACAGTAAGGAATCAAAACAATGAGTAATATGCCAAGTGGCATCCTCCATAAATACATTCTGAAATATTCATAATAAGAAATACCACTTTCAAAGTTACAATATGAACAAAATTGTAACCACTTTTCCATGCGTGTTTTTCTTCTATTTTTTTATATGTTGGTCTACAATTGTAATATAAATAAGAGAATTTGGAAATATTTCTATAGAATTCCTTGCAAAATGTTGTGCAGGCTAACACATTGCCCTCTCATAAGAAAGGCTAGTGAATATGTCTTTTTAAAATCCCATCTGTAGGATACATTAGTGGAATTTTCCTTACAGTAAAATATCATGTTAGCAATTCTTGCTGGCTGTTTACTACTTTCAATTCCTCTCACTTCCCTCTCTGCCAACTATTTCAAAGAGGAGATCAAACCAACATATCCTTGTGGCCCTAATACTTTCTCCTCTACCTCTCCTTCACTCCTTCACCTATATCAAAGGCTCTCTTTCATCCTTTAAAGACACCGCTTGTCCCAGTAATTTCACATACTGTTGCCATCTAACATTACTTAGACTCAACTGTACCTTTTCCTCTCTCTTCAATTTCTTTCTTTTCTGCACACCATCATAATGGTCTCAGCAAAAGCAAAGTAAAAGCTCAGCTACTTTTGTCAGGGTCTTCTGTCTCACACAATGTCCTTCTGACTCTTCCCTTTACACTATTACCTTTTGTCTGTGCCTCACTCAATGGTCTATTCCTCACCCTTCTTTCACAGGAGCGAAAGGTTGTACCTTTTCTCCCTCTCATTATTTGCCACACTCTGTTTTACTGCCAGAGATTCACAAACCTTACTCTTCCATTCATTTAACTCTGGCTATATCTGCATTTTCCTGCCCTATTTTCCTATCATTCTTAAATTGCCAAAAGCCGAACTGTTCTTCTTTGATCCAGTCATTCATTCTCTGCCTCCAAAGATGTAAGCACCACTCTTACATACTTCCCGCTCACTCAGGTTTATAATCAGATTCTCAGCCATAACTTTGTCCTCACTTTGACATAAGAGTCCTGAATAGATTCCCGTCTTCCAGGGACAAATTCTTCCATTAATGGACAGATGATAAATAAGCAAGAGAGTTACATGTTACCAACTGGCAGGTGATAAACTCATCAAAAATACAGCAAACAAGATTTGCAAAGGCAGCTCTTTCCGGTTCCCAGCTGCTGCCGAGTTCCTCACTCAGTGGTAGTTCGTCACCCTTGCTGATTGCTGGGACATTGTCTCCATGAGTGACAGAGATTCCTGCAAAAAACTTCGTCCATCTCTTTTTCCTCATTTTAACCACAGGCTGCAAGCTGACTAAGAGAATAGTCCCTGTATTTCTTCCTCCTTCTCTTTAAAAGTATGTAAGAAATTCCAGTTTTGATATCTTCCACTCATTTCACAGAAAATCTAGCAGCCAGTTTTTGGTACCAAGTTCACTGGTGTATAATTAAATTAATTGAGTTAAAGCAAATTAAGTGCAGCTAAGAACAAAGGTAGATAAGAGGAGAACTATGCTCGCAGCGATTCTCTTTGTAGAACTGGAGATTCTGCACCGAAAACTCTTTGCAGAAAATTATTTGCAGAATTTTGGTTGCAGATGGAGGCCGGTTGGATTCAGTGGGATCTTTGAAAGAGCATATAGCATACTTTAATGTAAAATTCTTTAATCTTGAATACTCATCTTGTTTTTAACCTGCTCAGCTGTTTTAGAATAGCTTTTCTTATAAAGGTTTGTTTTCTTTTCCCAGTGTGCTGTTATATATGTATAGGTACGTATTCTGAGATTATCAAATCGGTTGAAATAAAATGCTAATTATGTTGGGACCCAGCGGCACTATATGTATAATAGACAAATAATTTAATTTCTTTTCACCTGTAGGAAACGCCCAGTGCAAGAAAATATCTGTAGACTAAATACATTTCTGAGAAATTAAAAAGGAAAATAAAAATCAATCCCATCCATTCCAACTGTGGCTTGGAGAGAAAATTTTGCAAAGTTCTAAACACTCCTTTTAACACCATGACTCTCCTGGTTGTGTTGCTTAGATTCCCCACAATTATGGTCTCATTTACAGGCCTGACATGACTGATTTCACCAGAAAAGTTATCCATTATTGGATGGCAGGAGATAAACCCATCAAAAGGTGTAACAAACAAATAAGAACCTATTTGAAGAGTGGCATTATCCTATTTCTGTCAGGAAGTGTGAGCAAATACCCAAGAGTTTATCGTATTTATGAAGAGGAAGACTGTTTGGAAGTAGGGGTTTTTTCTTCTTTTAAGGTCGTCTCTTTAATCTGGAGCTGCAGCAGTGGATTTGATTTTTTATAAATGGTAGGTTTTATCAGGAATACAGTATAGCATTTTTACCAAGTTATCTTCCTCACATCAGTGACATGAAACTAGAAGACTGGAAATTCTTTTCCCCTCTAGTTTCCAATAACACATGTCAGTATTTGCAGTCACAAATAGATGGTGACTTGGCTTTTCTTCCCCCTCCCCTGCAAGACAACAGGTATATAGGCATATCTATATAACTATATATAAAGCACGCATGTACATTAGACAAACTATTTACTTTGTGTTCTTTTTTCAATGTGTGTTTTATTATATGTTCTAAACATTTTTGCCTATATATACTATAGGAGTAATTCAGTTTAAATGTACAGGATAGTATCACATCTATTCAAAGCGAAATTTCAGAAGTAACAACTAAATAAAAATGTAGACAATTTTTAAGGTTTCTGTTTCTCACACTCACTCTAAAATACTGCAATAGTTTTTTATCCAGACACTTTCAAAAAATATTTTATTGCCTGTTTAATATTTCCCCAAAGGTTTTGTTTCTCTGTAAGTAAAAGGGGCTCAACATCCTCCCCTCCCCCCCAAACAAAGCAAGTTTTCTTTACTACCAATTACATTGTGCTTATCATAGGACAATTTTCTCATTCTATACTTGGGATTCGTATACCTTGCCTCATCCTAGTGACAAGCCTATCAGTATCTTTTGTTGTTAAATCATTATGGTCCTGATGCCTATTTTGGACCACATTCTCATGTTCCTCGTACATTGGCTTGAAATTATTCAGGAGTACAATCAGCAAAATTTTCTGTCCCTATTTATGGCTGGAGAACCAGATCAAGCCTGGGAATCAGGGCTTTAAAGGACTTCCACTGTATTTGTAGCAAACCTGTAGTTCTTCTCTTCAAACCGCAGAACAAGTGTTCTTATGGTAGTCTCTAATATTCAAGCCATTCTTTGTAGGCAAGATATATAACTGATTGGCCTTCAGCTTAAGAACGTGGCTTTAGGAAGTGTATTTGCTTCTGCTACAAATCCTTTGCAGAATTTTGATCACTTCTGTTAATCATTGAGTCCTGCTGTCTCTTTCTGTCTGCATTGGCTTTAGTGTCCTGTGGGGGGAGGGAGTATGTACATGAAGTTATTTATATAAAATAATATTTACGGACCCTTCTAAGATCTGCCAGCTGAGACAGGCAAAGTAAAAACAGTAACCAGAAAAGCAGAAACATGGTATTTCTGTGCTTCTCCATGAGTATCTGTGAAAAAGGTGGTACAGAAGAGCACTACTAGGTTCTAGGACCTCTGTGATCAGTGTTACATTTGCAGAAGCTCACAGGTTTCTTCCTAAAACAATTCAGGGGTCTCTACTGTTGAGGTATGAGTTAGAGTACATGATATCTGAGGAATCAGTAGTAGGAGATACAGAGGTTGTGGGTCAACCTCTGCTAGTGGTTCAGGTGGTGGTTTCAGTGAAAGCTGTGTTCGGCTTGTGCCGGGAGGTGCCTGTTGGATCTGTTTGAGAAGATGTACCCTTGCTGGACGTTGATCACTCACTGAAACTGGGAATATCACAGCTTGCAGAAAATTGCAAATAATGTCAACACTAAACATTTGCTCTGTCTGGAACTCTCAGTTCTGTTTTTCTACATGAATATACTGACTATCAGTATCTGACATAGGAAAATAGTAATTTCTGACCACATTCTCATTTTGGATGGAGGAAGTGTTTCAATATCAACATCAATGAGATGTAATTGCTAGTGTAGTCTACTGAAACTAGTGAAAAAGGATTATATTTTCAGCTACTAACCATGCTCTTTCTCTCCATCCCTTTTTCTCTCTGGCTGATTCACAAAAAGATCAAATTTTCCATGTTCCTATCTTGATACATTCTGTAAGAATTTAAATGTAATAAAATTGTAATCGCTGAATCCTTCACATGTTCATAAGAAACACATTTTAGAAGTTGAATATACCTATGGCAGGGTTCCTTGTGAAAACCAAGTGCAATTTATTGTAAAGGGTCTGTATTTGCTGCCTCTACTCTACTTGTTTAGAAGTAGCACTTCTGTTCTGAAATGCCACGAAGGAATTATACTGCTTGATATATACCTGTAAGGTGGTTATCTTACAGAACCAACTGAGATAATAAGTCGCAAAGCACGAAAGACTCGAAGAGATTGGATTAATAAATCACTTCATTCAAATAAAAATATATTTCTCACTAGCTTCTGAAAGACAGTAGATTATACTTCTATATAACACTTACATGTTATATATATGTTTCTGTACTACCTATAATTTTATATATATAGTAACATATATAATACTACATAATGTCTGGTGGGTTAGAAAAAAAAGTATAACTGTGAGGGACAGGTCTGATGAAATTCTGAAACCATATGTTGGTACACAGAAAGATAATGTATGTGGAGAAATTAAACATTATCAAAACTGCAGTTTTGATGTTCTCCATGATAACTGTAATATGGATAAAAAAATTATGGTTAGAGAAGTTATAAAACAAGAAGGGAAAACTTTTCTGCAAAATAGGAATCTTTCTTTCAAGTTACTTGTGTAGGAGAGGTCTAGACAGCAACATGAAGTATTTAATGACATGTGCTTGAACATCAAAAGCTTAAAAGAGTAATTGGAGTCCTTATGCAAATTTTTTAAGATCCTTTTG
This sequence comes from Cariama cristata, assembly GCF_000690535.1. Classification (NCBI taxonomy): domain Eukaryota; kingdom Metazoa; phylum Chordata; class Aves; order Cariamiformes; family Cariamidae; genus Cariama; species Cariama cristata. Next base: position 5,422 of record NW_009627177.1, on the reverse strand, counting down.
CTTCTCTGTCTCCCATCTTTCTGTAGTCTTTCTGTCTCTTAGTGATCACAGTTTTCCCCCACTCTTTGTTACATTGTGTGCCACAAGGACTTCAGACGATTCCTTATACACTTGAAGTTTCAAACAGCATTTTGTTTTACAGACAGAAAGAAAAGTGGGGAAAAACATAAACAAATATACATAAATGTCATCATTGTATTTGTTTTGTTTATTCTGTTCTCTTTATCTATTCAACAAGTAGAATGCATATCAAAGCAGATTTGAGCCCTATTTCCTAAGTAGTATCTTTTAAATTATTTTATGAAAAACTCTTAATTTTTCCCCCAGGAATAACTACTGACTAATTTCACTACCTCTATATGCAGTTCTTATCAGTATAGCAAGAGGTCAGAAGGCAATACTTCTTTTTTGTGTAACTGAATAATTTGCAGACACAGACAGGTACATACGTAGACATATACCATCTTTTTACAAAAGACAAAAAAGAAAAGTCAAATTTTAAAAGAGACATAGTTAGCCTTAAATTCTGTTGCTGTCTGGATAATGTCTGACAAGAGGACAGAGTGTCTGTCTATTTGATATTACAAGTGAAGAGGTGAAAATAAGTCTGCACCCAATCCCATCAGTTACCTGAAGATGAATAAGCTGAGAGACCGAGAATCCCTTCGTGCAGCACCATTCAATTTATAGCAATGGTAGGTTTCATTGAAACAATAACAGGTTTTAGAAAGTCTACGGAAGTGTGACTTTGTTTGTTGACGTCCTTTTATATTCAGTGAGGAATATTCATGTCTGAAGTTATGCATCGCTGATTATTGTGTGAATGTCATTATCTGTCTTGTAGATACTCGCAGAAGCCAGGCAGTAATCCCAAGGAAATACCATTGTTTTTATTTAATTAACAATTTTTATTAAGTCTTGTAACCATCTTGGAACCAACTATGTCCCAGTAAGCACCTTCTGCCTTCTCAAAGAAAAATAATTTTGCATTATTTATACATGTGAATGAAGTCCCTGGCCCTGGAGTCCTTTGTATATGAATGGATTTCTGTACCCACATGACCAGATTTATCCCACAGCTTCTGGATTCTAGCCAGAAATATTCTCTATTCATGAAGGCTCTGAAGATACTTTTTACTAGTACGCATCATAGATTTGTACCATTACTATTTTAGTATTCTGCAGTTTCCAGTATAAAGCTTGTGACACATATACACATGCATACAGTGACATTAAGGCACTGCACACTATATCCAGATCTTGTGAACCCCACATATTGTAAATTAAATAATTTAATATTTGAATTTTAGACTGGGCAATATTTTCTTTGGTTAGGACAGCAGTTTTCTGATTAATGGTTTTAATTTTAAGCAATGTCTAATACACACAATAATAAAAGTGACAGTTCAGCTTATAATGAGTTAAGGATGTTTCTGAGAATACACAAGAGGTTTTTAAGAGACTTCCAAAGTTTATGTTTACAGAACGGAAGCCCACAAATTAACCCAAATACATTTTTCTCATCTTTTACTATGTTCGCGTATCTCTAGCTTTAATAATCTCAACATTGCATTTATGAATAGTGTTTGCACTTTCAAGGCTGTATTCCAGTTAAAATAGCAAGATAACATTAAAAGAGTAAAGTAATATTTGCAATTGACTGCAGTGATAACTAGGAGGAAAGTAACACATACAGGATTATTAATGGTACAATTTCATGAAAGTTAATAACAAAAATAATACATACTGAAAGAATGAAAGTAACCCACACATACACACCACTTCTTTTTTTAACTCCCACAACTCTGATGTATGTCAGCAGGTGCAGCCCTTCATACACAGAATCCAAAGGTCCCCATTTGGGCCTGGTTTACCCCGTTCTCTGTTGACCCGCTTTTCTGGCGCTGGAGAAGGCACAGGGCTCCTTTTTGTCCTTTCACGTTAGTCCTTAACTGATGTGGAGGATCTCTGTTCTGTGAGGTGGAAGGTGGCATTGTCCTCAAGTATTCATGCCAGTCCAGTTCCAAGAGAGTGAGATGAATCTCCTGCAGTACAAAGAAGTGTCTTAAAACCAGTTGTCCAATAAAATTGTTCTGTTTAATACTGCTAAGTTTACAAAACCAGCTTTTCAGGTGTTAGTCCTTTCTCAGCAGAGTTCATAGACAATGTCAGGAAACAATAGCCTGTGTCAGTGGAGATTGTAACTTGTGGAAGTAGAAGTATTAAATGTAGGGTGGAAGGCAGCCTCGATCCCCATGCAGAGGTAAACATAAATAAACTCCCACTGTGTTTTTTCTATTTTCCCTGGCTGACCTCCACTGTTGTAGCTGAGCTTTCCTCTTGTGATATTTGCCAGGTTATATAAAAAAGATGTGCCTCCTGGCTGAAATGATGAAACATAAAGCCTGTTCTCAAGCTGTGGAAGCCTGATGGATGTGAAACAGCTGGCGGTCCACGGCTGGGCTCTGAAAGGAAGTCTGAGAGATGCGATTGGTGCTATGCTTAAATTAAAAGATGAATAATTTTTTCTGCTTTAGACTGACATATAGAAAGCTGCACAATGTACATTTGCTAATTCAGATATTTTTAAGAACATATAGAGAGATTGGGTATTTTCTGGTAAATCAAATTGGCATTTAACATACAAAGGGGGCAATATATTTTAAAAAGTGTAATATTTTTGCTTTTTAAATATCTGTCATCTGAGGTAGCCTGTGCTGCAAATAACTGAGATATGCAGCTCTTACCAGAAAAAAAGTACAACGAAAGTTACCAGGAAAGAAGAAGGGAGCGGAGAGTGAAACATTTGATATGAAGAGGACAGAAAGTGGAGGAAGTCTGTGATGCAGCCAGGAAGTGGTGAGAGAGAATGAGGAAGAGCCACAAAAGAAAGCAGGGAAGTGCTGTGACTGACAATGGACAGCAGGCACAAAACCCAAGACAAGACAGCATTTAAATGCCCTAGATACAAATAACGTGATACTGGCTGTTGGTTTATCTAAGAAAAGACATACAATTTTCCAATGAGGCTGATTTCATAGAGGAAAGAAAGTGTGAGTATGTTATCAGGGAATAAATGCACTAGAAATGAAAAACTTAGACAGCTTTAAGAGCAACTAAAATGATTCATGAAATAATTGGGCAGAGGTAAGGAGGAAAAGTTGGTCAGACAACAAAAACAGGGAAAGAAAAATATTGGTTGGGGAATCACAGATCATGGAAGAAATAAGGATAAATTTAAATAATGTTAGATTTATTCTGAGAATATTCAGATAGGGAACAGGGAGGTTAGAAATGTAGAATTCTTGACAAATATATTTACCTCACTGGACAGACAAGACTGTAAAAGAGAGACAGATTAGATAAAATCAGGGTTCTCCTGAAGTCAGTGTCCAAAATCTTCAACAAAGCCAAGTTTTCACTCAAAGGGCATAAAAGTATGTAGCAGAATTTATTAGAAATCAGCAGATAGCATCCTAATGAGCTAATAAAAAGGAGGAAATGGTTTAGAAGCATAGAGACAGGAAAGCGAATAAACCTGAAGTACAAGCTTCAGAATACTGATCCCAAAGCTCAGAAAGCTGCCTGTTTTCCTGGTGTTACATAATTGTGATTTAACATCAATGAAATTGATAGATGGAGGTTTCCAGTGGTTTTTGTTTCATGTATATATAAAACTGAATTATGTATTCAGTATATTCACATAGGTAAGTTCTGCATGTGTGTGTATATTTAGCAAATTTAAGGCAGGGCCGATATTTAAGTAGGCATTACAATAGACCTCAGTTAAAATCACTCATGCCTCAAAGCTAATAGAAATCACTTATGTACAGATTTAGAAAACAGTTGCAGAAATCATCTTTTTCAGAATGCTCTAAAAATGGAACTGTACTATCAAAAGTTAAATACCCTTTAAATATATTATACTTGTTATTTTTGTTTAGTCAGCATAAAATGGCTAGTAAATAGTCAATACACGTAATCTCTAAAAGTCTCCTAATCTGCAGGCACACTGAAGGACCTGGGGATCCTACATGGAATGTATGTGAAGTGCAGATATCTGTCTGACATCATGACCTGCAAAATCCCTTTTCAGCCAGGTCAAATCCTGCAGAAATTTCAGTTCTCTAGAATTTTTTGGTTTCATTTTGGATTTATTCATAATGTTCTCACCCTTTCAGATGTGAGAAGCTTAACAGTCTTCCAAACTTGCTTATTCTCCCAGTATCTCTTGAAAAGTTTAATCCAGTAGGTAAACTCAGACCTCAAAACACAGATGCAGCCACATCTTTCATTCAGCGAAGTAATTCCATCACTTCCACACCAGTTTCCTATGGATAACTGAATTTTAATTGATTTGTATCAAGGTTTCATCAGGATCTCACCCATTTTCAGACACTGGACACCCAGGAAAGAGTTGCTACGAACACCCTTGTAAGTGGGACAGAACTTTAACGCATGACATTGGATTAAGGATTTTCCAACAATATTTCTCCTCTATGGATTCTATGTGCAATCACGGTACATCTTCTTGGGAGGGCATGAGTCGGGTCTCTTTCTTCTGTCTTGCTGTCTGACTTCATGAGACATTTAGGAGTGTCTTATTTCAAGAAACTTTGTCTTTCCATCAAACTGGTTAAAAGTAGCCAAGAAGTTCAAAAGTTCCTAGGTAAAGACTAGAAGAGAAGGATATAGATGGTACAATCACAAAAAACTAATTCCCTATAATTTATTTAATCATATTTGTAAGTAAAAAATTCATCCTGTCATAAAGAAAATAGAAGATTTAAAAAAAAAAAGTGTATTTTTGAGCATATTTCTATAATTCCTGTTTTCTAAATGGAAAAAGTCAGACTGAATGTCAGATGCAGCTTGAATGCCCTGTCTTGTGCATGTTGGGTTTACAGCCATATTTAACTTAGAAATCTTGCATTTAATTTATAAAAGAAGCTATAATATGATGTACTCCCAGCTTTCTGCCTTCATAGGTATCATGTAGCTGAAATGATACAGTAACAATTACAGTTCTACACATGTATTTCAGGAATTATCTAAAGTATGGTTTATATATGCTTTATACAATGCAGGAAATTAAAATCAAAAGAAGGGAAATTCTGTGTATATGTGGAAAAATTATCCTTATGTTTCCTACAGATATCCTTAAACTGACTTTACTAGTGGATGCTCATATCCATATTACACACAATTTCTTTTTAAATTAGGAAAAGTATGTATTATTTTATGATGCTGATGTTAATGCCGAGCAGTTATAACGCTGACTGGAACTGGTTTTAAATATTATTTTAACCGCCTTTGCATGATGGACCAGAAAAAAAAAAAAGAGCTAAAGGGCGGATGTAGTAGGACTAATGTGTTCACTGAAAAGCGAGGATCTTCTAACTATATTTTCTCCCCGAGCCAG
>NW_009627176.1:0-9851 GCF_000690535.1 Cariama cristata | reverse complement strand
TCCACAGGTGCAACCCTTTTACGACTTTTGTCTTAACATAAGAGAGCCAACAGTGACCTTGGTTCTCATAGGAACAGGTATAAACATGGGCCTTTCTGCATACCAATCCCACCATTACTTCAGTAGCAACTATAAACATTGAACGTTATCAAGTCTGAAACCAGACACTGTCTGAAAAACATGCAATTGCACATTCAGAAAGTTACTTAGAAGAAACTTAACTGAAAGAAAAAAAATCCTGAAAGGAGAAATAGTCCTGTTTTAGTCAAACCAGGACAGCTACCAAACCTTGAAGTACAGCAGTGAAATTCACTAGGCATTGGTGGGTAATCTCATTCTAAAAGAAAAAAATGAGAAAATTTTAGCCAGTGGCAGTAGAATTCCTTCTAGTCTCCAAAGTACTAAACTCACTGACCTGTTCCAGATCCCTGAGTTCAAAGTACGGTGATTTTGTGCCAAATATGTTGTCTGCTACCACCTGGAAATTAAATCTGAACAGAGAAATAACTCCATCACTTGTCCAGGATTTCTGGACAAGCTCAGAGAAGTGACAACTGTGTATGAACAGCCAAGGTGTGCTGGACTCATGGCCAAGGCAGAGACTGACTCAACTGCATGCAGACAGCAAGGTGAATGCTTGCAGAACAGATCAGAGGACTGTGCGTGTCCTCCCTGTCAGCGCAGCAGGTGCACAGCAGCAGCTGAGCACCCTGGAGACACCGAACACCCCGCTCCAGTGTTACAGGGCACATGCACCCACATTCCCAGCTGAGATTTCCCAGCAAAGAAAAGGCGAAGAGGGGTAAAGGAACCTGAGGAGACAGCTCACTTGGGAATCAAGAAGACATGATCCAGGTGGGCAAGCTGGATGGAGAAATGGCAGAATTTCTGGCATATCCCCAGTGCTAATCCAATTTAGCCACTCTTCAGTGTATACTCTTTCACAAGCTGGTTAAAAGTGAGCTTTTTCCACAGAAAGTTTCTGTTCTGGAACTTTTACAGGAAAACCACTTTCTGTTCAGGTGGAAGTGATAGCACCTCTCTGATTGCTCCCTATCTGCTCCTCACTCAGCTGGTGTTACAATTTGCCTGTTATATTACGTGTCCTAAAAGATATTTAGTGACAAAAGAACAAACAATAGAACAAACACAGACCTGCCAAATTTAAGTATGCATTCTGATGTGCACACGATGATGTACATAGTTTTGCCTCTCAGCCTCATCCCACTTCCATTCACCTTTGAAGGACTTGTATCTTACGCATTTGCTCTGCAGTGGCTTCTTTCTTCTTCCACAACTCTGCACCAGATGGATGAAGGAGTAGAAGTGGATGTGCATGAAAGTGTATTCTCCACCCTCAGCCTACTGTCTTGGCAATCAGCCCAAGTATACAAGGGCAAATCCCTGACTTAACTAGTTGTACTTGACATATGACCCTGTCGCACTGTTGCACAAGGACTGAGAGTCTTGTGAATGTGGGTTTCCAGACTTCTGAGAGTTCTTCAGCTTTGGAAAAGTATTTACTCAAAAATTGTTTAATGTTTTGATATATGCTACAATAATTTAGAAGGGTGACTAAATAACAGCAACTCTATTTTGTTTTATCAATCAATATTGTAATCTGATCAAAATAGATGCCAAATTAACTAGAATCATCTTTCCATAAGCTCATATTGATTGCTGCTACTTCTATTATCAGACTTAATTTTATAGGATGCTTTATTTTTTATTGCTTTCAAATGGCAATTTTGTTTCGCATTTATTCAGACTTTCCAAAGATACCTGTATGCACCATATACGTACAGAAATCATTCTTGCACATGAGTATTTTGTGCATATGGGAAAAATCGTGAGGAAAACCTTTGTTGTTCTTTCTTAGGCAACTCTTAATAATAGAAACCTCATGTATTTAAGTGGAGGCAGGTCTCATTTCTAGAATTCCCAGACCAATTCAATCCAGCACTTTAGTAAATAAATGTTATCAAATGATGAGCTGAACAGACCTGTTTAAGAATGCGTTTAAATGCTGTGCTGAATTGGATATTCAGCTTCCAGCTTCTTAAAACTTCCCAGAATTAAACCCCATATTTTCTACTTATAAATACAGAATAAAATATGAGATTATTTTCACGAGCAAGGACAAAGCTGCTTCTCAAGTCAATAGGCCAAATTCTGATTGCAGGTGTATCTCAGAGAGCACACAGTCACTCCTAAGACATCTTATTTTGCACAAGTGGAAATGAGAGCCCAGACTAGCCCTGGAGAAGCCATGTGTACTCACATAGCAGTAGAACTCATGCCTTTTTCTTTGAAATGACGAAAAGCAACGTCAGAAAGTGATGATACCAAGAAAATCAAATCAAGTCCTAATATTTCTCAATTATCAGCTAAACAGGAATAATTTAATCTTGGAGGGAATATTTCATTTTTAATACCCATTAAAACTGAAAGAGAAGTATAGTGTTGAAACACTTAAATATGCTGTGGGATTTTTTGGCTTTTCTAAAGTTATCTATTGATTTTCTGTAGCTATACATACATCTCATGTATAATTCTTAAGTAAAAATATTTACTCTAGGTCTTCAGTCACCTTGAGTATAATCTTAAAGTGGTATGTAGAAGCTAGCTGAAGAATCCAGGTGAAGAAATGGTAGAAATTGAAATGCTTGAATCTTTAAGGCTCAACTAACCATTGATATGTTGCTAAAGCCAACACATTTAGCCCCAGGAATTGTATAGGATGGAATGAATAAATATCTTAATGTCGCTACAGCTGCTAATAAAAATATAAAGAAATACTTGCAATGCATTCATAGCACAAATATAACTTTGTCTATCCAGTGTAGCCCTTCTTATTTCCATCTGTCCTTGCTATAATTCTTTCCTTCTAATAAAGAGTGAAATAACTTTGGGTCTGGTTGAAATAAATAGAAAGGGTTGTTAACTTCTAAAGACCACAGCTGAGGTCAAGGCAGATGATTCATCCCCTCTGTGTGGCACTGGTGAGGCACATCTGGAGAGCTGGATCCAGTAGTGGGCTCCCCAGTACGAGAGAGGCATGGACATACTGGAACAGGTCCAGAAAAGAGACAGAAAGATTCTGACATAGTAGGAGAGATTGTGCGAGTAGGCCCTGTTCAGCCTGGAAAAGATGTTCAGGGGGATCTTGTCAATATCTAAAAACACTTGATAGAGAGCAGTAAAGGAGATGGAGTAAGAATTTTCTCACTGGTGACCACTGATAGGATAAGAAGTAATGGGCACAAACTGAAATATAGGAAATTCCACTTAATATAAGTAAACAACTTCTTTTTATTTGTTGCTACTTTTTATGGTAATAGGCATCAAGCATGGGAATTACCCAGAGAGTAATATCTCCATCCTCTGAGATATTCAAAACCTGACTTGACATTGCCCTCAGCAACCATCTCTAGTGAATCCTGCTTTCAACAGGGGGTTAGACTAGACTGTCCCCAGAGACCTTTCCCAACCCCGGTCATTCTGTGATTCTGTGAACAAAAGTTTAATTTGTATTTTTGAGCCCAAGTCCTCCATCAAGATGCAGCTGTCTAGCCAGGATCAGGACTACAGGATACACGTTCTTATTCTGTTAACAGCCTTCTGCAATTGAACTAACATGCAGGACTGGTGCCTGACAAGGCATGAAAAAGCCAGATCAACAGCATTTTCAACATGAGATGAAGGAAAATTATAAAATGCCTAATAATTCCAGTTTCTTCTATTACTTTCTGAGAAAAAAAAAATAACTTTTTTATTTTTATGACTTCCTCTACTTCCTAAACTTTCCTGTATTCTAGGAGGAGATATAACTACTTCTTCTCCTTTTTCTTAAACATTTTGTTACTCACAGAACAGTGCTGAAAGAGATTTTGTCCCTGAAGCACTGTGAGCTTTCCTTGGAGAGACACTCAGCCCTATCTGGAGTGAAAGTCAAGTGGTTCAACTGTAATATCACAGACTCAGAAGAGCTTTGTGAGGTCTCAAGGACCATGTCCTGGTTTTAGCTGGGATAGAGTTAATTTTCTTCCTAGTGACTGGTTCAGTGCTGTGTTTTGGATTTAGGATGAGAATAATGTTGATAACACACTGATGTTTTAGTTGTTGCTGAGCAGTGCTTATACCAAGTCAAGGACTTTTCAGCTTCTCATACTGCCCTACTAGAGAGGAGGCTGGGGGTGCACAAGGAGTTGGGAGGGGACACAGCCAGGACAGGTGATCCCAAATGACCCAAAGGATATCCCACACTGTATGGTATCATCCCCAGTATATAAAGCTGGGAGGAGTTGGCTGGGGGGTGATGGGACGTCAGTCAGTAGGTGGTGAGTAATTGCTTTGTGCCTCACTTGCTTTGTATATTCTTTTATCATTACTTTTTTTTTTTCCCCCTTCCTTTTCTGTCTTATTAAAATGTCTTTATCTCAGTCCACAAGTTTTACCTTTTTTCTGCTTCTCTCCCTCATCCCACTGCAGGGGAGTGAGCGAATGGCTGTGTGACGTTTAGCTGCCTGCCAGGTTAAACACAACAGGCCATTCCAAATGGCCAGAGTTAACAGTGTGACATATATCTCTTAGGTCTGTTGTAGCTTAACTGAAACTGTGGGATGAGTCAGACGTCCAAGAATGGGATCTGCATATACCACCAGGTCTCATATCTGATAGCATGTGTAAGTACTACTGCTTTCATATCAAATCACAGAGGTGTATGGAAATGCCACTTCTGCAACCATTTATCTTGTCTTAGAGTAGGCTACTTGCAACCTTCTTTTAAAGGTGTCTAGCTGGCACCCCTACCTCCCAAAAAAGGCAAAGAGCCTTTTGTCCTTCCGCCTTGAAGATGAAACTCCACAGTGCATTATTACTTTGCTCCACTAGCTTAGAGCTTAGCCCTCATATCCAAATTATCAAGGAGAATATGAGGGCACCACTAAAATGTAACTGAAATCAGCCAGGGCTTGGATGTAGTATAAAACATACTGTTGTGACAGAAGTTACAAATCCTCACATTTTACTTAGGCATCCAAATTTAGCCTTTGTCTTCTTATGAATCCAGCATTCAATAAGGAAAACAACGATATAGAAGTACGGATGACTCCTACTGCTTTATTATAGTAATATGTGACAGTGTTGCATCCACAGTATTCTTTCCAGATGTACTCATGAGTATGTTTATAAACGTTGGTTTAGGAGTAACTTTTCAAATATTTAAGCAGACGGAGCATCTGCTTCTATCAAGTCTATAAAGAGGGCGGGGTGTTAATAAAGACTTCATTATTGGCACAGCAAATGTGAGAAAGATTACTTTGCTTGTAAAAGCAGTAAACACTGTGAGAGGTGCAGTCTGCATATGGATAGTGAAGCCTTTCCAAAGGTCTCTGCCTCTCTCATCATTAGACTGTATTAGCAGTCTAGCAAAACAAGAGTTCTCCATTAAAGAGACAGGAGCAAGGCAGGGTAAAATGCTGGAAGAAAAGCCACATGGCAGTAATCATGGTGAATAAGTCTAGCTGTAGAATTTCATTAAATGAAATTAACTTTACAGTCACAATAAAATTGGAAATAGCAAAGGTTATATTCTTTCTGGAGAGAAAAACCTAGTTGTTTCAAGTTTAGAGGGAATCACGTAGGCATTTGAAAGTGTCTGCAAACGTACTATTAAGCCCTGAAGTTCAGCTACAATGAACCATGAAAGAGGAGTACAAATCTACATATAGGTGCAATATAAGGTGTAATCGTATTAAAATTACATGAGATCTATGAATCTACACGTGGGTGTGCATGTGCACAGCTGCAAGTCCCAGGAGGGGAAGCTTCAAGGACGTCAGTCTTTATTGCTTTGGAATGTGACATGCATTAGTTTACTATCCCTGTTATACTGTTAACTTGCATTCACTTTGCCACTCCTGCCCTCTCCTGCATTAAATGTAATGATTGCAGTGAGACTATTGCCAACACTTCTCTCGTCTCCTTGCAGCCCCAACAATTGCAATCTCTTATGTGAACTGCCATTTAATCGCAGTGCTTTCTCTTCTCACAGTTGTGTTCAGCGTATTTTTAGAATTCCTAATAAAAATTATCATCCTCAAAGGCTTAGACATCTAAATTGGGACAACAGTGGTTTCCAGATTTCACCCCCAGCCCTGTTGTGTTGTTCAGAAAAATAGCATGAGTTTGTAGTTCTCTAAATACGTAAGACACAGCATGGTCATTTTGGTGTTCATTTAAATATTCACCAAAACGTTGTTATTAATATTGGTATGATTTGCACAGTAATAACAGTTAGTTTTGAGTGAATTCTCAGAACAAAGTCTTCTGTTTACTCTGAAACACGCATACAAGAGGACAGGAGGTTTCGGTCGTGAGGGGAGAAGGACGGGAAGCGTTTGCCAGCCAGAGTCCTTATTTATCAACACTCTGATTTCTACATCTAAAACATTGAATAAACTAATGAAGGTTGTAGCACCATTTGAGTCACCTCTAATCCTGGTGGCATACCCTACAAGACAGTTCCTCAAAGCAAAGGATTGAGTGTCTCCAGAGTTTTCATATGGAAGTGTGTGTGTGTATATATATATGTATGTGTATACATACATACACTCTTTTTTCATTTATACACGTACATGTGAAGCCTACCAACAACCAAACAGTATTTTGCAAGTTGATGATGATATCCTGCCTGGGAGTAACTATTCTGTCATTGAATTTAACTTTGTTCAGCTGCTGTTTTAACCCCTAGTATTCCCTAACACTGCCTTTGTTTTTTCCCTGCTAGCATGTGAGCACCCTTTTCCTAGCATAATACAATAAAAATTGAAAGAATACAATGGAATTTGGTTTTATGCATAGTTGTAACTTTTCTATACAATGTCTTATCATCATAATTAGCTTTGCAGTACTAAACCAGAAACTAATAATGTGTGTTGATGGGAAATGCCGCTTTCCAGATTTCAGCCACAGGATCCAGAGTTCCAGGCTGTATTTCTTCCCATGCTAGATTTCTTTTTGTGCTGAGCAGGGTTTTTTGTGATTTTGGATGTTGGGGGGTTTTTGTAGTTGTTAAAGTCCAACAGCATATTTTGATTAACAACAAAGGAGAATATAAAAGTATATTTAGTTAAGATGAGTATCTCACTGAAATTCACTATGTACAGCCTAAAAATGTTTATTTAAAGCAGATTTACATACCATTTAGATTTATTCCTAGGATCCCAGAATTTAACAGCACACCTCTGGAATCAAAAAAATATCTGTACCTTGTGTGTAGATTAGCAATGTTTTCAGAAATGTCCTATAGTTTGAGATATTCAGCTATTTAACCTGGGTGCATGATATTATCAGCAAATACCAGTTACTCCTTCAACGAGGAAGGTAATGCTTTCTTTTCAAAACAGCAGTCCTCAGGATTTGACTGGGGGAGAAAAATGCTGATGTCCAATAAAACAGCAGAACAAGAAAAGTTCATGGTAGAAGAGAATTAATTCAGACTTCATCCCACTAACAGTCTAGCACTGATTTTACTTTCATATCTCCTTCGTATGACTCAAAATGAGCAGGATTCAAGTGAACGTATACAGTTAAATACTTAACAGTCCCTCTCTCCTATTCCTACCTGCCCTGTTCTCCTTACCTTTTTTGCTTTTCCATATCCCCTTTTAAGTGATTTCTTCCTTCCCTATAAATCAACATAGTGTACATCCTTATAATATCATTCCCATCTCCTGTTTATCTCCAAACTCCAAAACAGTGGAACTCCTGTAAAATTTTTTTTGCATTGTGTTCATTCTTCTTCTGGGCTACCGGTTTCCCTCAAATATCAAAACTTCTTCTAATCTTGAAGATTTGAATTATATATTCTTCGGGTCAGGAATTATCTCTGATTCTGTGATTATACCTATAACAAGGTGATTTCATATCGATAGAGTTTTTGTGCACTACCAAAATAAAATGAATCAATCAGTGACATTTTATGATACTATTTTCAAGCCTTGTTATGCCTTAGAATGGATGCTACACTTTTTTTCCCCTTCACTTAGCTTCAGAATCAGCATTCTTTTTATAACCAAAAACTGAGAGTGGAATTTACATATTCCATATCCCATATGGGGACAGTCTTTTCTATTATTCATCTGAGAACATTGTCTTTCTCTTAGCACACTGTTACTACTAACCTTTCGCTTTGCCATAAACAGCATAAAATGAGTGTAACAATACGTTCCATTGTGCTGGGTTTAATTATTATTAAGCAAGGGGTTGTTGACTGATCTCCCTCTCCTCCCCTTTTCAGAATGAACAACAACAGAAAAGGTAATCTTTTCCCAGGCAATCCTTTTTATTATCCTCAAATAGATTACCTAGGAGAAGGACTCAGTGAAACAAGCTGTGACACTGATTATGGAACAGTAAGGCTTGAAAGATTCCTGAGAACCATGGCCAAATATAAAAATGTATATGAAGCAAAAATGAGGATAAGCCAAAAAATATTTTCAGGATGGGTAAGGGAAACACCAAAGAGGTACATCAAATAGAAAGCTCTTGTGTTCACTCAAGCAAGCCAAAATCTGAATGTGAGGACAATGAAACCATAGAGAGAATGACATCACTCCACTCTCCATTACATTGGCAGTCTACTCAATTTTTTCATTCTTTTTGTACTAGAACACTCTCCGGTAGATTTTACATAGGAATCCATGTGTTTCAGAGGAAAACAAGGGTAGTATGTATTGGGGAATACATACCATATTCTTAAACCACCATGGAAAATCGGTAGGATTGGGAAGCCTTTAGGCAGAGCACAAGAAACAAGAATAGCTTGAAGGAGATGGTGTTCCCTTCAGGTTAAGAAAGTTCTTCATTCACTGTGAAAGAAAGTGAGCTTTTTCTGTCTGAATATGGGTATCTCCTATTACTGTGAATTTGTGGATGAGCAGCGTAGTGATAGGGAATCATCAGTCAGGCAGGTGGTCTTGGTGACTTGCAGTGCTATTTTAAAAATTTATCCACAGATTGTCAGCATCAGTGATGCCCCTGAAAGAATAACTGGCTTAGAAAGCATGAGGATCATTAGAAGCTCCAAATATTAGATAAGTTAATTAGTATCTTGTTATAAAGAAGCTCTTCATTGCACTTTTTTCTCTTTTTATGTGGGTCATAAAAATAGAATAATAAGGTATGTAAAATCTATGACAGCCCCTGGGAGATGCAGCCATGCAGTGACCCTAATTATTGTTAAGGCAAACCACACAATATAAAGCAGTGGTGAAGAGAATGGAAGAGAATAGTATACCTTATATAGCAACTCTCTTCCAGATTTCTTAGAAGACAATAAAGGTGATAGGCTGCCTCAGCTGCCTGAAGTTCCATCTCGTGAACAGAGTCCCATGCAGATTTCTTTGGACCTTCATGGGCAGTTTGCGAAAGGGAACTTTGGGGAACCCTCCTAAGACACTGACCTCCAAGAGGTCTCTTCAGAGTCGTTAGATTTCCACACTTTCAGTTGCCACAGCAATGATAGTAACTAGGGAACACCACAACTGTGAGTACTCAGTGACCACCTATTTTTCTCTCAGAATGTCATCTTGCATCAGTTCCATGCAAAAAAGGTAGAGCAATATGGTAGAAGATGCTCAATACAGGTGGAAAAG
Source organism: Cariama cristata (assembly GCF_000690535.1). Lineage (NCBI taxonomy): Eukaryota > Metazoa > Chordata > Aves > Cariamiformes > Cariamidae > Cariama > Cariama cristata. The sequence goes on along the minus strand of NW_009627176.1, from coordinate 192 downwards.
AAGGGATAAATCACTGAGGTGAAGAACAAATTCACAGCAGAAGTATGTATAAAATAAAATAGAAAATTTCAAGCAAAAGTTACCATCACAAGTTGGCTTATCTGGCTTTGATATCTGGTTGCTGAACAACATGTTTATTCGTAACAACCACTGAGCTTGATTAAATATGGTTTGTCTCTTCGCTGGAAATGA
>NW_009627175.1:30710-32804 GCF_000690535.1 Cariama cristata | reverse complement strand
GCATAATAATTTACAGGGAGCAGTACTCTGCTCAACAAATTGCTTTCTTCACTCAGGTACTCAAAGATTGATGGAAAAGCGCTTCTATTAAAATTAAAATGTTAAATTTGGAAAGAGATTAAGTAATATTAAATACCTCTTACAAAAACCTCTTTCTGCAATGTTTAAGTTGAACTATAAGATTTTTGGCACAAATTATGTGATTTGATAAGAAGTAGTCATTTAATATAATTAGCTATAAGTAAATTCATTAATTCTTTGTAATTTCGGAGGCAGGATACTATCTTTATTAACAGCATCTGTCATGATGTCTTTGTAGTTTCATGTTGGCAGAAGGTAATACTTTCTCACAGAACTTAATCTTCATCTCCAACATTTTACTCAGAACATCTTTTTGCATTGTCATAATTTATATAAAACTGTTTCTATATGTGTTTACTCAGTCTGCCTTTCCATATGATTGTTTAGGGTTTGCAATATTTTTGTATTTTTAAGAGATGATAAACTCTTTTTTCCTCTCATCCCTTTAGATAACTTCTTCTCGAATCAGTTTCATTTTAGATAATGCACCCCTTCTTAGAGTGTAACTTACCTTTCTTATAGAGTCTTTTTTACTATATTATATAGAACTGGCATATTTTACTAGCTGTTTCTGTTATGATTTGTTTAAGACTTATTTGGTTATTTTCTTCCATCTCTTTAGGAAATAAAAGATGATTATGTGTTTGAATGTGAAGTTGGTAATCAGCTTCAAAAAACAAAACTGACCATTTTTCAGTCTCTTGGCAATCCCTTGTACTATGGTAAAATTCAGACACTCAAAGGTGATGAGGAAAATGACAGCCTAATAACTCCATCACAGTAAGTTACATGTTCTTTTAAACTGTGCTGTGATCTGATAGGTGAAGGAAGACAAACATTGCTTATCACTTTCAGTCATAAAAATATTCCAGAGCTAGAAATCTGATTTAAGAGTTTTGTTTGAAAAATTCAGCTAATGAACCTAAAATTTTTTTGACAAAAAAAAAAAAACAACCAGAACAAAATGTACTCAAGCGACCATCGTATCTTCAATGTATTTTTATGTTAAATCTGCATTTTTTTACATTAAAGATACATCGTAAAAAAAAAAAAAAACACACAACACACACACCAAAAAAACCCCAAAACCCAAACAACAAAAAAACTGCAATCCACTCAAATTGTGGAGACACTATGAGACATTGTTCGCACTTCTTCCGATATTACTCATAATTTAGCTTGTTGTCAGAATTTGCCTGATGATGTGAAAACATAAGACTTGGTTATATTATGTTTGCCCTTATGCAGAGAAATTTAGGCTAAATAAATGAAGAAGAAAAACATGAGCTCCTAAGAAGCTTTGTCATTTGAAATTGTTTTGAACCTGCTATTGTTGGCTGTGGTTCTACAAAGATTCTCTGTCCTTGGCTCTTTTTGTTGTAAGTACAGGTTCTTTGTATGGAGGAACCTGTGCAGCAGAGCAGACCTTGTAAATTTCAGTAAGGCATGGAGCAGTGAGGCTGAGCAGACTTTTTAGTTCACATACACAGAATCACACAGAATTGTTGGGGTAGGGAGGGCCCTCTGGAGATCACCCAGTCCAACCCCTCTGCCAGAGCAGGGTCACCTACAGCAGTTGCACAGGAACATGTCCTGGCGGGTTTTGAATATCTCCAGAGAAGGAGACTTCACAGCCTCTCTGGGCAGCCTGTGCCAGTGCTCTGCCACCCTCAAAGTACAGAAGTTCTTCCTCATGTTCAGATGGAAGTTCCTGAGTTTCAGTTTGTGCCCATTGCCCCTTAACCTGTTGCTGGGCACCACTGAAAAGAATCTGACCCCATCCTCTTGACACCTGCCCTTAATGTATTGATAAGTATTGATAAGATACCCTCTGTCTTCTCCAGGCTGAACAGACCCAGTTCCCTCAGCCTTTCCTCCCAAGGGAGATGCTCCAGTCCCCTCATCATCTTCGTTGCCCTCCGCTGAACTCTGTCCAGTAGCTCCTTGTCTTTCTTGAACCAGGGAGCCCAGAACTGGACACACTACTCCAGATGTGGCCTCACCAGGGCAGAG
>NW_009627175.1:0-30479 GCF_000690535.1 Cariama cristata | reverse complement strand
CCAGCCTGTCCAGGTCTCACTGAATGGCAGCACAGGCTTCCAGTGTATCAGCTACTCCTCCCGGTTTTGTATCATCAGCAAACTCACTGAGGTTACACTCTGTCCCTTCATCCAGGTCACTGATGAATAGGTTATACAGGACCGGACCCAGAACTGACCCCTGGGGAACACCACTAGCTACACCTAGCCTCTGTGCTGCTGAGCATGACCCTCTGGGCTCTGCCATTCAGCCAGTTCTCAATCCACCTCACTGTCCATTCATACAGCCAATGCTTCCTGAGCTTACCTATGAGGGTGTTATGGGAGACAGCATCAAAAGCCTTGCTGAAGCCAAGGCAGACAACATCCACTGCTCTCCCCTCACCTACCCAGCCAGTCATGCCATCATAGAAGACTATCAGGTTGGTGAAGCATGACTTCCCCTTGGTGAATCTATATTGATTACTGATAACCTTATCCTCCAACTGCTTAGAGATGACATCCAGAATGAGCTGTTCTGTCACTTTTCCAGGGATGGAGGTGAGGACGACTGACCTGTAGTTCCCTGGGTCCTCCTTCTTGCCCTTTTTTAAGGCTGGAGTGACAGTGGCTTTCCTCCAGTCCTCAGGCACATAGTACTGTTAATAGAAGTTAATTTTATTGTCTAGTATGTAATTTCTATAGTATTTTTTATTTAAAACTTAAAACAACCTGAATAGTAAGAGTATTTTATCCCTTGACTGAGCTATTTACTGCTTGTTTCCATACTGTTGTGGTTTAATCCCAGCCAGCGACTCAGCCCCATACAGGTGCTCACTTACTCCCCCCCAGTGGGATGGGGGAGAGAATCAGAAGGATAAAAGTGAGAGAACTCGTGGGTTGAGATAAAGACTGTTTAATAGGTAAAGCAAAAGCCGTGCACGCAAGCAAAGCAAGGAATTCATTCACTACTTTCTGTTGGCAGGCAGGTGTTCAGCCATCTCCAGGAAAGCAGGGCTCCATCACATGTAATGGTTACTTGGGAAGACAAACGCCATCACTCCTAACGTCCCCCCCTTCCTCCTTCTTCCCCCGGTGTCACATGCTGAGCATGACGTCATATGGTATGGAATATCCCTTGGGTCATTGAGGTCAGCTGTCTCGGCTGTGCCCCCTCCCAACTCTTTGTGCCTCCCCAACCCACTCACTGATGGGATGGGGTGAGAAACACAAAAGACCTTGGCTCTGTGTAAGCCCTGCTCAGCAACAGCTAGAACACCCCGCTGTTTCCAATGCTGTTGCCAGCACAAATCCAAAACAATGCCCCATACTAGCTACTGTGAAGAAAATTAACTCTATCCCAGTCAAAACCAGCACACATATTTAGTACTGATCTTCCTAGTACAGCAGTGCTAGCTTACAGTTGTGTAATAAGGCTGGGAATTAAAACAATTTAGAGGTGTTAGGTGCCTGGGGATTTTTGGAAATCACTGCTCTAGTCCATTATTTTTAAGACATTCCCAGTTGAAGTTCATCAGAATTTGCATACTTCCTCATTAGAAGTTCTGTTGTATGAAGTGAAAGGTGCAGAAGACATTTTTGTTGTTCTGATGTAAAATAAAACAATGATTATTTTTTTTAAGCTAGAGAAACAGAAAAGGTCTGTGATGTTTAAAAAAAAAATCACTGAGGTAGTAAGTTTGCAAGCTGTAAGTATGATACAGAAGAGAAATGCTTATTTAGGAGTTCTGGAAAATCATGAGGAATCAAATTCTTCATAAGTGAAATTGAATAATGGAAACCAAATATTTGTTAAAATATTACAGGTAGGACTGTTTTCGACATACCCACAGGACATTTATGTTTACATTTCTGTGTGAGTGTATTGATATGTTGATTTGTATATAACTTTTCCCTTGTACTTTTTACAGTAGCAATTCTGTAGCGGTTATTCACTTCCATTTTTGAAAAACAGAGAACTTCCATATTCTGCCTTTTGCTTTGTAGGTAACTTACTCTCAAAGGAGACCATATTAGACCATGTGTGTATATTGTGTATATATAGTTATGAAGCCAAGTTTGTATTTCAAGTACTAAATAATACCCAGTCCATTAAATGGATACAGTATCTCTTGTATTTTCAGCAGGTCTGAAAAAAGAGCAGACTGACATTTGTTCGAAGTTTTGTGATTATAAAAACATGGTCTTTTAGTTCATGACTGAAAATATATCATACATTTTACATTTCAGGTTCCTTATTGGTTCGAAGACTGATGCTGAAAGGTAAATTAATATAGTATGTACAGCCATTTTGCTTGATGCCAAATAATGAATTTTGTTCCTTTTAGGCATTGTGATGTTTCTAATGTTATGGTTATGCAAACAGATGCAGAACAGATGGGGAAAATAAGAGGAATTAATCATCATAACAAGAAGTAGGATATAATGTGCAATTTCTGTCTTTAACAAGCAAGGAAGAATAGAGGAAAGGAAATACGTGAATACAGCTTGTCCCACTACCTAAATTTCAAGCATGTTACAGTTCTTTGCACAATTATTCTTGATTACACAGGTAATAATAAAATTCTGAGAGTACTTAGCAGGAATTTCATCTTGACATTTTGTATGGTAAATTAGCAATCAGGAAAATCGTTCATTTGGACTTTAATCTAGGATTTAAGATATATGCAACTTACTTTTGTGTATTGTGCATTACTTGATTCAGCTTTCTTAGAGAAGCAATTGACAAAACAGTTTTCCAGTTGTAGAATGATTAAGAGTAGCAATTCTGGGATAACTGAGGCACCAAAATAAGTATTTCTTCAAATGTTTGTCAGCGTGGATCGCATTACAGATGCCTGCGTTTCTTTGTGCATGAGCACAGAACCTTCAGAAAGCAGTCTCTGTTAAAGCCAGTTGTGGGTTTGTGCCTTCATAGCAGACCTCGAGGTGATGTACATGCCATAGCTCTTACCTCCCCACTCTTCTTATGTGCCTGGCAGGGAGATGAGTCCTTGATTTGGTCAAAAATCAATAATGTTCTTTGGTTTAATAGATAATTTTGATCAAGAAACTTTTCTTATTCTATCCTGCCTCCTTTGTGCTGATAGTGACTTTTGCTGTTTATGCTATAAGCTGAACTGGGAGAATTGTTGGCTGAAAACTAAAACAATAATACAGGGGTCTAGTTTTAACTGGGATTGATTTCCTGAACATGTTTGTCACTGGTTTGCACAAGTCGTTCTATCGGAATAAGCAGTTGGGTCTCAGGGACTAGGACAAGAAAAAACAGCAGAGGAGGAAGGAGAGCAGGACCACTTTTTTTTCCAGTACATGGCACTTCATTACTCCGATTCCCCTGTAATTTTAAGGCAGTCTAAAATCTAATTGCTGAAAAAAGTATGCTGCATCCTTTCCTCTGCAGTGTGTCTTGGGACCCTTGCTTATGTCTGCATTAGTCATGTAACATCATATTGAATCAGTTCTATACCAAAATGAAGTGTAGTTCATCACATTTAAGTGTAAGCTAATGGAAATATTCCAGCAGTTTTTTATTGAGGTTCAGTCTGCCAGAGTCTAAGTGAGAACACTTCTTCAGCATGATTTGCAAGTCTGCAAGGTCACTTTGTATATTCTGCTCATGTTTTTGAAACAGTATTTCCTCAACTTACTACTTTCAGATTAGTAGAGATGCAGTACTTGATTTGGTAGAACAGTATTTTAAACATGTTTGCCTGATCCTATTGGTGCTTCAAATTCCTGGATACGTCACTGCTTATTAATCTCATAGAATAAGACCTGGCTGTCCTGGTGCTCAAAGAAGCGATCACTTTTGCTGTGATAACTAGTTCTTGGTTGTACATTCATTATGGACCTCTTAGTTCATCTCTTGCATTCAAAGCCCTCATCTGACATAGACCTCGTGTTAAAGGAGGGTTGACTGTTCCATAGGGAGCATAAGCAGGGGACACAGCTTTATAAAAAATTGTGGATCCCTGTGAGGGAAATGGGATCCCCATTGACTGACATCCCAAAGAACTACAATTGCTTTTAGGAAGGGAGCTGTTCTGTCTACTGTTTTGCATATTCTACCAAAAGAGGGTTTCTTAAACTTGTTTCTTAAACTATATTTTGCATTAGAAAAAAAAGACAGTGACTAAAGGAAAAGTTAAAATTTAATAAATCTAAGAAAAGAGCCCAGAAATGTGAAGTAGAAAGATATAGATATGTTTTAGGTATACGCATCTCTATTTTATATACATACATACTTAATTTATACAGAAGTATATAGTATTTGTGTAATGTATCAGATGACTATGTAACACATACAATTATGTGTTTACATATATGTATCTACTTTAGAAGTTCAGAGTTGTTAATCTTTTTATGTCCTCATTGTTTGTTTCAGAGTGGTGAACCAGTATCAGGAGTTAGTACAAAATGAAGCTAAATGTCCTGTAAAAATGTTTCATAATTCAAGTGGATCGGTCAATCTTAGTCATCTTTCCCCAGGGAGGGAAATGGAAGTGAGTTTATCGAGCCATACATTTCTTTTATTTGCACTTGATTATTGAATTATTAGAATAATTTTTGCTATCCTCATTTAAAACTAAAATAAGCTAAAAATTTCATTCTGAATGGATTTTTAATGCTTTATTGTCATAATCATTCAACAGGAGTGTATTGGAAAAGTTAGAGGAAAGCACTTTTGTTTCCACTGTTCAAATGTTGTGTCTTTTAGCCATGTTATGGGTTTGGGGTGGTTTTTTTTTTGCCACGTATAGTATAGTTAGCTCCAAGGTTTTGTTGTGGCATTTTCCCCTGTCCAGATGAACCTTTCACAGTAAAATGCAGCTGTGTGTTTCATTTTTTGGGTCAGTAAACATAGAAGCAAATGTAGTAGCTGAACTTCTTTTCTTTTACCTTAATTATTTAAATTATTTTCTCCTTACTTTGAAGAGGAAAACTTAAAAAAAAAAAAAAAAAAAAAAAAAACACACAAAAAACAAACAACCAAACAACAAAACCCCACACAAACTGCTCCCCCCCCAAAAAAAAAACAGCACCAAAAACTTTAAAGGGCTTATATTTGCATGCACACATCCAGTAGAAATTCCTTCATTCTCAAATTCTCTTGCCTGTTGGCATTGCCTTGTGTTTTACTTGCTGCTTCTGGCTTTCTTGGTCAGATCCAGTTCTCCAGCAGTCAGCTGTGTTTAGGCTCCAGCTAGTAAATGAATTTTGTAGCCCTTGGGCTATTTTCTTTGCTACATCTTTCCTGTAAAGACCTGCTTTTAAACTGCAACAACGTTGCTCTGAAAGACATAGTTCTTGGTGTCAGCCAGAAGAACAGCATGTACAGGCCAGCAGTTTCAGAAAGGAATATAAGTGTTTATGTGTGTATACACATACAGACATATGAATGCGTGTGTGTATATATATAATAAAATCACAGAATAACATAGGGTGGCAGGGTGCTTCTAGAAGTCATCTCTTCTGGCTATCCAAGCCGCCATCAAAAGCTGGACCAAAGCTTCTCAGGTTACTGTATTTAATGATCTAGTCCCTTTTTGAATGGGGCATTAGTCTTTATTTTCAGAGAGAATAAAGCAGATTTTAATAGTAGAAAAGAAAAGTAGTCCTCAGAATTTTCCTAAAAAGATTCTTTTTTATAAGCAAACAATTAGAAACATGTAGAGGGAATGTCTCTTATTACTGAGAATCAGTGGAAGCTAAGCTCTCCAAAAAGTTTCTGCACAATGCTGAATGCTCTGGTTTGTTAGCCCATGCACATCTAATTTAGGCTTCAGCATTGAAATATTCCATTCACTACACTGACAGCCTCATTTTCTAGATTCAGCAGTTTATGGACTGTATGTTTGTTTAGATGTTACTTTCATTTATGGGCTACCTGCTGTATAGATAAAAATATATAGACTGTAACTGTAAACGTGTTTCACTGTTGAGTCTTTTGATGATGTCAGCTATTGGAATTATGGATTTAGGGCCTATTTTGAGTGACTGAGAACTACAGACTTGATTAACTGAAGTTAACTTATGTTTAAACAACCTGATAAGTAAGTTATAAGAACAAACAAAAAGGGAGCACCTTTCCTCTGAAAAGATTAGTGAAGTTCTGATCCCGCTGAAGTAAATGGGAAAATGTGCATTGATTTCTGCGCATTCAGGATTTTCCTGAATGTATTTAAATTCCTACTCCCAGAATGAGGAAATCTGATCCTGTTCTCTAGATCCATCTCGATTGGAAATGGCAGATATGTACAGATGGTGAATGAATGAAATGATGTCATTTTTCAAGTAAGATCAAATTGTCCTGTTACTTAAAGTTCATCTGTCACTCTTGGATTTGTGAAAATTGCTAAGAAGGATTTCAGAATTGCAGAGAGAAGTGAAACTCTTGAATTCTTTTAATTTTTTTTTTACTCGGTTTAAATTTTACCAGCACCATCAAGCTGCTTCTTGATGGTAAGCATTTGATCTTAAGAGAGTCAGTCATAGGTTATGTTTTTAAAATAAATAAATAAAAATGTTTAAAGGGAATCTTGTCATGGTTTTGAGAAACCTAATACAAGTTAATTGAATTATCTTTTCTGTCAAATACATGGAAGCTGACATTATTGCTGTGGTAGTGTTAATTTCTCTTTCCTCCTAGCAGCCAGAAAGTATATCGGGCTCTGTTCAGTCTTCAATATTGGGGAAAGGTGTAAAACACCGACCTCCTCCAATCAAATTACCTTCCAGTTCAGGAAGTAGCTCTTCAGGTAATTACTTATTGACTCGAGTGTCTCCTTTCTCTGTGTTCTGCGTGTTGTGAAATGACATGATATCCCTTTAGTAAAGATGTAATAAAACAAAAAGAAATCAGTATCTTATCTGTGAAAAGAGCATCTTTTTTTGATTTCTGATTATATTGTTCACAAAATTGTATCCTAACAAATATTCAAGTTAACATGTACTTGCAGAACAATAATATATTTTAATTATGCCTTTTCAGGTAATATTTTTAGTGCACAACAGTCAAGTGGCCATCTAAAATCCCCAACTCCTCCTCCTCCTCCTTCTAAGCCTCCTGGTCTTTCTCGGAAGCAATCTATGGATCTTAATCAAGTTAGCATGCTCTCTCCAGCTGCCATGTCTCCTGCAAGCTCTTCACAAAGTGAGTCACGACCTAAATTCTCCATTAAATCTTAGGCTTTTGCATAAATGCTTCCTGAGATAAACTACTTAACCTGTGGAATGATGAAACTTAAGTGTACAGTGTACCCTAAATTGTATGAGTTGTGCAGCTTTAGGCAGGTCTCTTGTTCACTGTATGTATTTTATGTTTATTGTAACTGTGTTCGTTTTTTCTGTATATATGTATGCACCCTCTGTGTATACGTTTTAATACATTTTATGCAAATAGTATGATCTCCTCATTTATGAAAGGCTGGTAGATGATGTGATGAGATAAAATTCCAAAGTGTAGATTTTTTTTTTTTTCCTGCAGTGTAAAAACAGTATGTTAGATCAGTTTGCCTTTACGTAATTTAAGCATCTGATTTTTGAATGTTATAGGAGCTGGTGCAGTTGTATCTCTATGTATGTATATAATCTGATCAGTCCCAAGGTGGTGATACAATAAACGATAAGATGATTTTTTTAAAACACTCCTACACTGTTTTACAAATCATTGCTGATTGCAAGTGTGGTGGTGATGCTGATGATGATAGCACCATATTCTCAGGTGTTAAAATGTAAATTTCAATAATAAGTGACATCCTAGTTTAAGTATTTTCTTTAACACTGACAGGATCATTGTAATCATAGCTATAAAAGATAAACATTTTTAAAAATATGTATGCGTCTTGAGACATTTTGTGAAGAGATTTGTACAAAGAGAAATCATAGCTGCAGTTTTTCATTTTTTTATGAATAATTGTACACTGCACATTCCAGTATCCTGCACAGTATTATAATATGCTTTTTGCATTAAATAATTTAAAATCTGGATAGCTCAAAAGGTGTAACTTTTCTGCCTTCTTGTTTTGCACAAAGAAAAAAAGAAAACTTAAAAAAGTTTTCTTTGAACGTATTTATTCTGTTTTTCTGTTAGTGCTGAGTTGTGTAAATCTGCTGCACACAGTTGTTACTTTAAGGCTCTGGTCACAACAGCTGGACATTCACATTTATTTCCTTTCTTTCTGCAGGACATGAAAGCTAAAAAAAAAAGAAAGAAAAACAAAAAAACCACCTCAAGCTTTTTGGGGTTTTTTGTTTTATTTTTCCATTGACAAACTGTGCTTACTGCATCCACAACAAATATAGCTATACGTGCTACATTTAAGCAGAAGGAATTACACAGTAACTTTTAAAGATGCAGTATTATCCTCTGGTTCTTAAATATTAAAACCTTTTTATTTGATCAGAATTTGGCAAATGGGAGTTTAGCTATATGATTAAATTTAGATCAACCCCATAATTATTAAAATAGTATATGTTCTTTTGTTGAATCTGTTGTTTTCCATGATGTTTTTAACACGATGCTATTGTGCAGGCAGTGCATATAGACTGTATGTTTAACATCTTAGGGCAAAAACATTAATTAGGTTAAAACGGTCACTAAGAAATTGTCTTACTTTAAGTATTTCTGAATGGAGTTAGGACTTAATGTGCGATAAATTCTGGAAGGACTTGATGGAGGATACAAATCAGTATATGGCTTAAGGAGTTAAGCATGGAGAGTGGGTTTTCTGTGTGATTATACTGCATCCTTAACAATGAGTGCGTGCTGCAACACCTGTGTCGTGTAGAAATTAACACTTGCAGTCTAAAAAGTGGAACAAATTGTCAGTGCTAAATAAGATTCCATTAACCTTATTATACAAAAAGGACTGGCCTTTTATAACAAACTAGCACTTTTTATTTTTCTCAATGAGCAGGGTCTGGAACTCCTAAACCATCTACTCCTACTCCAACCAACACCCCTTCATCGACCCCACACCCTCCTGATGCTCAGAGCTCAACTCCTATTACCCCTTCTGCCACCCCTACTCCCCAAGATTCAGGCTTCACCCCTCAGCCCACTTTGTTAACCCCGTTTGCTCAGCAGCAAATGTCTCTGAGCCAGGCACTGCCTGTAATGACCATTCCTCTTTCCACCATGGTAACATCCGTTACTACAGGAACAACCTCCACCCAGGTCATGGCAAACCCTGCAGGACTTAACTTCATCAATGTAGTGGGCTCTGTGTGGTAAGTTTTTTGTTACGATGGTTTCTTATTTTGTCCTGGGTTGGCTGGTGGTTGTGGCGGTGGGGTGGGAGGGTGGGAGTGGTATTGGACTGCCCAACATCCATTAGGATAGATATTTTTCAGGATCTGCAATATAAAAAGATCATTCACTTTATAATTACAAAGTGAAGAGCCACAAGAAACTCTTTGTATTTCTTGAATATAAGGCACCTTTATTGCTTTCAGCTTTTTGGATGAATATAGTTTAATTTCATGAGGCTTAACCTCAATTTAAGTGTTTTCTAGATTTTGCTCTTTAAGTTTGAAAACTTTTTTTCATTAATCAGAGAGGAGGTAGAATATCATATGCAGACCACTCTAAATGAAAAATGGAAAGAGATTTGTTATTAAAGTGCCTATGAATGAAAGGTTGTATGTAAAATACAAGAAAACAACAATTCTATTTTCTTACAATTTAAACAAACATTGAGGTTGACCATTCTCTGATCCTTAAAACTAATTTTGTGGTTTAAAAAAATAATAAATGCTGCTGTCAAGAATAGATTGTGTGGTATAATGCGAACTGCTTTTTAGACTAAATGAAATTCTGTGATCAATAGAAGATGGTCACTGTAAGACACACAGTGTGCTTTAATGCATGTATTGGACACTTGAGTTACTCATCCAAGGTGTTCAGCAGCTAATCACTGTTGATTAATAAGAGATTTTTTTTTTAATAGTGCAAAAAGAAAACACAAACCTGTTCCTTAACTTTTTGTTAAGTATAAGCATTTTCAAGACAGTTGATCTTTCAGTATTTCTGGAATAAAAGACCACTTGTGGTTTATTTTCAATAGATTATACCAAAGAAAAAAAACTGTATATGCTGAGAATATGGATTTACATATTTGTTGTGCCCTAGGCATAACAATTTTTTAAGCTGCCTTGATACTTTATCCATAATCCCATTTACAGCAAACAATTGATTTGTCATGAGACAGAGGGCAAAAATTTAGTTATTCAGATTTACTTGTACCACTTGGGTTTGATGTGTTGTCTTTCCTCTTCTACAGTGGAGCACAGACACTGATGAGTGGTTCAAACCCTATGTTGGGGTGCAACACTGGTGCCATAGCCCCTGCAGGTATAAATCTGAGTGGCATTTTACCATCAGGAGGTCTGGTACCAAGTGCGCTGCCTGCTGCAATGCAGTCTGCTTCTCAAGCAGGTTAGTGTGAATAAGTTGAAAAGCCACCCTTCAGATAGGGACAGCGTGAAAACATATTGTGAGAACAATGGACAAAAAAGAGGCCATTGTGGGAATAGATTGTGTATTTGATGGCTGGAGATCGTGAACAACATACATATTTTTGCATTCGAAAATGTAGGCTATGTTTGATTGAAATTGGTTTTTGAGGAGCTAGACTGGGGAAACATACTCTAAACCTGGGTTGTTTGATATGTTCGGTAGGAAGTTTTAGATAAGCTGCAAATTTGAATGCAACTTCAGTAACGATGACTGCCAGAAAAAAAGCATGACTGAACTTAGAAAGAGGCCTCACTTATTAAATATGCGAGGCATTTTATTCTCTCGCTGGTACTGCTTTATTCTAGTAGGACACTTAGTTCCTTATTGCCTTCAAATATGACTATATAAATCTGTATCCCTCAATATTCATTAAAGCAGGATTTAAATTCTTAGTTTATTTTTTCTGAACATATAATAAAAGAAAAAAAAACCCTAATGTATGATTTATGGAACCAGAATGATAGAAGAGACTTCAAGATATTCATCCTTTACATTGAGACAGAGTCAAATCTGTCTAAACCATTCTGAACCAATGTTTATCTAAACTATCCTTGAATACCTTCACTAAAGAATATTCCCATCATCCTTAGCTGTTTGGAGTAGTTCATTGTCCATACAGAATGTTTCCTTCTAATTACAATGCATCTGCTTAATTGCAAATTAAATTATTTTTTCCTCCTGCTCCTTGCAGACATGAAAAATAGTCGTTCACCCTTTCTCTTTACCTTCTAAGTATCCAACATGCTGTCATGTCCCACATTTGTCTTCTCTTTCTGATGGGTCGTATTTTTCAAACCTTTCATAATCCTGTCACTCTCTTCTAGACTGTCCAATTTGCTTACATCCTTCTTAAAATGTGATAACCAAAACTGGACACAAGCCTCAGCTTGGCTGATTTACCACTGTGGAGCACAGCAGAATAAATGCATCTCATCTATTTCACAACATTCCTGTTAACATTTCCCCAAATGAGGTCTGCCTATTTTTTATCTGTATTTTTTGCAACAGCATTACATTAACATAAGAATGGCTTTACTGGTTTAGGCCAAAAATCCATTCAGTTTGTATTCTGTCTCTGACAGTCGCCATTAGAGGATACTTAGGAGAGAGTTTAAGATGAGGCAAAAGTGTGAAGTGAAACATCCCTTGTAGACAACTGTACCTCTTCTGGCAACCTGCAGCTTTGAGACTTTCTCAGCTGAAGACTATCCACATGGATCTTTGCGCTTAATATCCTGTGCTAGACTTCTAGTCTGTGGATTTATCTAATTGGTTTTTGAACCCATTTATATTTTTGGAACCTACGGCATCTTGTGACAGTGAGTTTTGTAAATGTAAACTGTGTGAAGAGGTTCTTTTCGTTTGTGTGTTCCATAGTTTGTAGTACGGATGATTCGGATATGTTTGACTTACTGTAACTTCTCATGTCCTTTGTTGCTGTATAGACACAAAGCTAGTTACTCACAGTTTTGTACTTGTTCATTTGTCTTTTCTTAATTCAATGTTACTGAATTTTGGACTCTTTTTTCAGTTCACTAGGATCGCTTTTAATTCTAATTCTGTCCTGTCAAGCACTATCAACCTTTTCCTGTTTGACGTCACAGATTTTTACATGCTACGCTGTCGCCCACGTAACAGATGGGAGTAGTGAGCTGAGCTAGGTCCATGGAAGACCTCTGGGGGTTCTGTTTGACAGCTGCCATTTTACTGGAGCGTTTGTATCGGTTCTATACTCGTAGCTTACTACATATACATCTTTCTTTTAGCATAGCTTTGAAGAGTGCCCTGTGGAATAATGCCAAAAGCTCTAGAAGTCAGATACATGTTGCCAGAAGCCCTTAGGGGTGTGGGCAGTTGCTGGGATTTTGGGTGGAATTGTTTTCTGTTAATGATTGAGAAACTGAGAGCTTCATTGAGCCCTTGGCCATTTCTGGATTTACTGTACAAACAGTAAAACTTTTTAAAGCCAGAGAGGAATGACTGAAGAATAACTGCTATGATATTCTCCACATTCACCTTTGCATAAATGTATTAACAGGTTACAAGGGTACAGTGTTTAGCAGAGATAGAGATTTCTTTCTGTTTAGTCAGCTCTCTAACTTTGAATCTGGGTAACTATGAACTCATCCGCTTTACAGAAAATGCAGCATTTTATTAAGTATAAAATTTATACTTGCCAGTTTTCCAGCTTCCAAATGTTTAGGAATAATCCCAGTGGAAAGGTGTATTAATTGCGATACACAAATATAATTAAGTAAAGACTTCCTACTAATAAAAAGATGTTTTCTTTAACAGGCAGCCCCTTTGGTTTGAAAAATGCATCAAATCTTCGGCCTTTAAATCTTCTACAGGTAATTGATATACTTGGATGCGATAATATTGATAATTTCTTATATTTCTTAAGAGACGTGTTTAGTGCTGCTTACTGCATTGCCCCCTGCAGATCTTTGAAGCCAGTTGATCAGACAAACCATTTATTGCAAATTTTAGTTGCTTACTTGAAATGCTTAGAATGAGAGAAAAAACTACTTCCATAAAGGTACCAGGTGGAAATGATATTCCAGGCTCACAACAAAGCAGCTAGTTCTCAGTAACAATCTAAAAATGCTGACATTTGAATTCAGGAGATTAATCCTAAAATACAATCTTCTATTTTCAGGATTTGCCTAAACTTTTATTGCAAATCATTCTTTAAACTGAAGTTAGCATTGTTTTAAAAGTACAAAACAGTACAGTAGCATCACTCAGGGGTTACATGTATAATGCCTAAAAGCCAAGCTCAACATGCACGGGTAGGTGCAGTAATAGCTTTAAAGAGCTTCTGGTAATGGAAATAGAAGTTCATGTGAGAGGGAGTTTAGAAGGTCTGTAAATGTTTTCTTTCCACTAAGCATACATACAAATACAAACGGGAGCAAAAGCTGCTTATTATGTCCAAGCTCCATTTAAAATCAGAACAGGGAGTGTTTGGAACCAGGTGGAGTTCCTGGATCTTGAAGTCAGCTTCTAGTTACAGGTGCAGAATTGCAGCTTCAGTGTTCCACAAATGTTGCACCATGCTTCAAAACATTAACACCAGCAAAAGACCAGCTGCAGCTTCTCTACTTCCTCCTACCATTCCTGTACACGCTCCAGAGATGTGGAAAAGGGCAGGCACAGGAAGCGGTTATGCCAGAGCAGAGCTCTTCTACAAAATTACGTGCTTGTATGTGTGTGATTCCACATGGAGGTACATCCTTTCAAGCTACCTCTGCCACTCCTATAAGCCAAAAACAATTTGGCTGAAATCAGTGCAATCAAAGCTGGGGTAAGGGCGAGAAATCAAGACTGTTTAACATTTTTCTGCATCAGACCTTGCAGCTTGATTGAAAGCATCTATTAAAATTCAGTGGAATAGTCTGAAAGTGGAAATAATATACAGTGCTTTTGAAGACTAGCCTTTACATTTCCAGTATCAGTACAATCTCTACTATTTTAATTAGAATAATAAAAATACATTTTCCTGTGGAAATATCTCACTATAATTTAATGCAGATTTGTTTTCTGAGCATAAGGCTTTTTCACACACAACAGCAATTGTAAACTGATTCATTTTAAAGGATTTTAAAAAAACCAAAACCAAACCTCCAAGCAGTACCTCATTATCAATGCCCTGTGCATCCTAGGACAGTGGGAAGCTTGGCAATTTGATTGAATTATGCCTTTTGTTTTTAATCTTCAACAGCTTCCAGGTGGTTCACTTATTTGTAACCCACTCCACAGCAGCAGCAACAACAGCAGCTGTCACAGTTTTTTCCGCAGCAGCAATCTCAGCAGCCTACAACCTGTAGTCCTCAGCAGCAGGGAGAACAGGTGTGTGCTGACAGCCTTCAGTCTGGGCTGCATGGCTGAAACAGTTTCTCCTATTCTCCCCATCTCCACAAGTAAATGAGCTTTTAACCCAAGCAGAGGGGGAGGAAAGTCTTCCTCCAAAACCACCTCAAACTGCAAAGACTGCAGTGGCTTTGTTGCTGTGGCTGGAGCTGGGTTATAATACTCCTTTATTTATATACTGTATAGAAGAGCCGTAACGAAACAACTGGCTAAGCCTTGTCTAACTCTAGCATGAAGAGAGCCAGCCCACTGTACGAGTGGTGTAAAATCAGCTTGGTGTTGTCCTGTTTGTCATAACCAGCAGATACATCAGGTGAACAGAGAAAAAAACACAATCAGGATTACTAGAGAATAACTAAAGCTTCTTACTTGCACTGCTGTGAATTGGTTTATGATCCTCACTGCTGTAGTTCAACAGAATTGTTGTCTTTGCACCAGGGACAGTATCAGTTGGCTTTAAAGCTGTAATATTAAGACACTTGCTCTTCAGGCTGCCTGTAATTAGTGTTAAAGACTTTAATCACCAAAGAAGTTTAAAGACTTGATAGAGACCAATCAATCTTCTCAAAATGACAAATTTCGAGTGGTTGGTTCTACCTGTGCCTGAAAATCTTTACCAGCGCTAATGCAGCAATTTGGAAGAACTAGCTGCTCTGCTTTTGTGTTCTTTATCTTTTGTCTTCCCAGACATGCAAGCCTTCTGTTTACCGAATAGTCTCTACAGAATACTCAGTTTGTCGTAGTAATTTTGCCTGTGCTGCTGTAGAATGTTCATAAATACGATGCCTCTTTGAAATGTTTTTGTAGTGGATAATCTCCTGTGTCACAGGCCTTGTTCTGGAACATGGGACAGTTTAATGGGAAACCTTCAGATTTGTTCACAAATCCAAATATCGGTTACCAGTTGAATTACTGAAAAAAAAATCATGCAAGCTCATCCTATTGGGTTTTATTTTCTAGACATTGAACCTCAAGGGCATTTACAAAAAGGCTGATGTAAGCCTAGTCCTTCTTGTGGCGGAAAGGTCTTCTGGAGGAAATCAATCTCTCTGCATTGGCTCACTTGCCCTAAAGAACTCTCTTACCACGCATTGTGGAGTCAGACTAGGGTCATTAGCTAAAATGAGCTATTAGGAGTACTCGATTCTTTAGCTTTCAGTAAGGACAAGAACATACGTGTGCACAGTGCTGTAATCCAAGTGCTTAGTGGAAAAAAACAAAGCCCAAAAGGACCAACAATTGTGTGTGCTGCCAACAGAATATATACATTCTCATCTCATACTCAGGGTTTTTCCCCAAATGTTGGTTCTACAGCTTTGTAAGTCTGTCTTAGTCATCTTCATCGAGATGATGACATCTTCTTAACGTGCAATCTTTTGGTCAAGTTTACCTAGACCTTAGTGGCATTATTTCATATGGTTATTCTAAAGAAGCATTGCAACTCCTGGAAATGCAGCAGCTCAAAAGCTTTATTTTTTTCATTTTCTGACTGATAAGCCATGCAGTTTGCTTGAATTGCATATATAATACTTTATTTCCCCATCTTATGAACCAATGAGTAATTTAAGTTCTAGAAGAGGTCATAATTCAGTAAGTATTCTTTGACTTCAGTAGACGCTAGATCAGACTCTACTAGTTCCATTTGAGTGATTACTATGATAACTACTCTGTTCTGAAAATAAAATTTTAAAAGCAGGGCTTGTATTTTTCATGAAATGGAGCGTGTGACACAACACGAACACGTGAGTGTAAGTTTCAGACTTTACATTTTGATCACTTAGGACTTTGCACATGGATGGTTTCAGGTGTTGCCTGAAGACTTTGGGGTTGGGAGCGGGACAGGGAATCGTGGTAAGATCACAGCCACAAACGGTAGTCTCTGCTGACTGCAGGGGAGTTGACAACTCCATGGGACTTCTGCTGGGTAACCGATGTCATACCATTTCTGCCGAAACAGAGCTGTTTTGGGGCATTCATCATCTGTTCATTCTACTTTAATAGTGACTACATTATAGCCTGTATCTACGCATACTGGAAGATGTAGAATTAAATGTTTTTAAATGGCACTTCAAAAGTTTGCCTTCACACAGGCTTTATTTACTTATTCATTGATACCAAAGTTTGGTAATAAGGATCAAGCTTTTCATTTTTGCTAGGGGTCTGACCAAGGTCCATCCAATCAAGATCAGGCATTATCTGCCCAACAAGCTGCTGTAATTAACCTGACCGGAGTAGGGAATTTTATGCAACCTCAAGCCACAGGTATGTGCTTGCCGAGCCTCCTTTTGTAGTTAAGTGTGTATGTTGATCAGTTCACACTGAAATGAAGTTTGGTCTTAAAGAAGTCTTGTCTTAGAACAATTTAGTTTGTATTATCAGCACATGAATTATACTGGACTTTCAAAGCTGCACTTTTCTGCTTTGTTTGGCAGTTGAGTGTAGAAAATTGGTAATATCACATGAAAATAAGTCATACTTGATACAAAAAGAAAATACAGGGAACTTCCATGCCAGACTTCATTGAGGAATGTTTCTTTAACTGTGTGCTTAACATCCGGTATGAGAAACCTCTTTGTGTCTCCACAAGCACTTCATAATCTAATTACGTTCTAACTAACAGAGTACATATATCATGTATACTTTATTCTGCACTGTTTCCGATTTGACTCTGAAACTAATTCTGTTGATCCCCTTTTTCTGTTACACTCTGTTCCTATGACTTCCTTCCCCAACCCTGACAAACTCGACCTGATCTCTTTGACCTGCCTGCTTTCCCCTTCTCCTTTCTCAGTGTTGTCTCAGCTTGGCTCTGCCGCGAACAGACCTGGGCAAAGCCTTCCTCAGCAGAGACTCCAGCTCTCTTCTGCCTTACAACAGCAACAACAACAAGCCTTGCAGCAGCAGCAGCAACAGATACAAGTAATCCAGCAACTTCACTCTGACTGTGTTTTAAAAAAAAAAAAAATTAAAAATTAAAAATACAATTCTCAGCTCCAAAAGCAAAAATCTTGCCCCTTTGACTTTTCTTCTTTTTTAAACTACTGTCTTTATGGTCTCGCCAGTGAAAAAAACATGAATTTGGCAAACAACATCGTGAAAGATTTAAAATCTGTGGTTCTCTCAGCTTGGAGCACTGAATTTATTTTTATTCATTTAAGCCATCCACCTTCCTGATTTGCTAACATTCAAGGAGTGCTTGTGGCACATTTCTAAATAAGCTCTGCCAGGTGCCAACAGATTTCAAAACAGCATGAAAGTAAGCACCTCCAAGTTCAAATGTAACACTGCTACAGTCAGTACGTGGAAGCAACCGCTCTGGCAAAGCATTCCTTTAGCATTCTGTCATTCAGATGCTTTATGAAAATACTGTAATATTTGTTTAGGACACAGTCTCATATATTTGATACATAGGGAAAAATACATACAATGCGTACACTGAGAAGGTATTCTCTTAAAAACGTACTACATAACCCAAACGCTCACTGAAGTTGCTGAGTTACTGCAGTTACTGCAATGGAGAGAAAGGGCAAAGAAACAAAGCTGTCCAAGCACACGTGTAAAATGTCAGACGTGCCCTCAGCAGGCTTCTGTGCCACTGGTGCTGCTTGACTGTACTCATTGCCCCAGTACGTGCTCTGTTCCTTTTGCCAACCTCATGCTTCCTCTTTTTTTTTTTTCCTTTTTATTTCCCCCTGCCCCTCACCTTCGTCTCATTCTTCCTGATGTGAAACACAGCTTTATAGTCAACACTAACAAGCTTTTTTTTTTCCCCCCCTTCTCCTTCACGGCAGCAGTTGCGATTCTTGCAGCATCAAATGGCTATGGCAGCAGCAGCAGCACAAGCAGCTCACCTGTGTCATCAACAGCATTCAGGCAGCCACTCAAAAAGTAAAAGGAAAAGAGGCACACTGGCCCCTCCAAAATCCTGAGACTTGTGGTTTGTTTTTTGTTGTTTTGGGTTTTTTTTCTTGCTCTAAATAAAAAATTCATTCAGAGGGGATTTTTTTTTTTCAGATTAAAAAGGAGAAAGCTTAAAATCAAATCAGTGTTTTATATTACTGGTGGGAAAATGAACTTTTGACGTTACACTGAAATAAATGAACTGGTTTTGGAAGCCAACCCTACGGAACTTTGAGATTTCATCTATAAAGCAGCTCGGGTCTGGTTTCCTTAAGTCACTTAATTTTTTAACAGAATGTTTTATCTTGTATTTTTTACCACTCGGCAGCATTGTACATAGTATAAGGGTGAAAAACATTTTAGAAAAAATGAACTTTGTAAATGTAGTATTGGTATTTCTTTATTTAGTATAAAAGGTTTGTGAACACTGTAACAAATACAATTTTTACAAATCCATTTTTGAAAAGATCTCTCCTTTTGTTCACTTGGGCTTTATACTTTTCATTACTTTGTCTATCAGCTTCTTTACTTCTTTGTGTCTTGTAATTGCTCTGGTGATACAGTCCTGAAGCTTGGCTCCTGTAAGAGGACTTCCACCTAAAAATTAAAGGCAACAATGTGATTTTCTACTTATACTTCAGTTATGTACCTCTAAATGTGTTTTCCAAATGAGAGTATTAAGTAATACAGTAATTCTCGTGACCAACAACTTTCACCTGGGGAGCATACAGCTTCCCCAACTCTAGCCTCGGGCAAAGAAAGCACAAACAAACTAGAGGGGTAAGAGGAGACGTGCTCAAAATTTGCCCTTTGCTGTACATAGGTCAAGCTGAGACTTCTTTTTGAACTTCAGTCATGCCACCTTTTTGAAAACAAATGTCAAGAGCGAGTCATGTAATAAGTACTGAAGCAGACAGTCTGTTCTCATCAAGCACCCACATTTCACAAAGAAACGCAGGTACGTAACATCTAGGTCAAGAAAAAATTATCATCTCCATAGGTTCCCGTGTGATAAACTTGGAAGTACCTGGTTTATGGACAGAACATAGTCTGCCGCCTTCATCGGTTACAATAGTCACTGTTCCCGTTGCTAAGTCTTCTTCTTCAGCAGTTGGGTCAACAATGAGTAATGTGCTTGTGAAAGAAAAAACATACGCAGACGTGTTAGTATATGTTGCTCCATTAACATACATAACATTCGTTTTTACTGTAGTCTTACAAAATACTTGTAGGTGGATTTCGTGCTCTGGCTTATTTGTTTTCTTACCAAAATGCACCAATTTAAAAAAAAAAAAAAACAAAACAACAAAAAAAAAAATGTAGAAGATTCCACATATTCAAGTGTGTGTGTCTGCTAAAATCCTAGCTGTTGAAAATACAGCTTTATGCCTAAGTTCCATAGATCTGTGACACCTATATATTGTGGGAAAATGCCATTAAACTGCCATTTGCAGTATTCAGTCACTTATTGTGTAGTTACACAAAGACGATGACATTGGTTTTAGGTGTAGGCTGGACTAATTTCTACTAGACCTTAAGGCAAAACTCACTTGTGACAGTAAATTCACCAAAGTAGTTCTCAGGTTCTTGTCAGAGAACACCACCGCTCAGATTGGGAACAGTTCAAAAATGGATTTACTGAGTTCCTTAAGGCAGCCAAAAGAAGCTGTCATACATGACACGATGGACGTCATTAAAAAAGACTAAATGTTGTTATTTTTGAACCATTTAATAAGTTAAAAATAAGTAAACCAATGGGAAAAAAAAAAAAGGAGGATCTAAGCTATAAGCCAACTTTGCACAAGAAAAACTGAACTTGGAAAAAGCCAAACAACCACCGTTAAGCGTTAGTTTCCTTAGAAAATAATTCAAAAAAAATTCACTACCATTACAAACGTTTGGCTGAAGTGCAGGTATCATGACAGGGAAGTCTGTAGCTGAAGTTTTCACGAAGCCTCAGTTTACACTGCTAAACTAAAATGTAGTATTGCTGCAACCAAACTCACTTTAGCAGCTGGACAGCTAAGGGACATTTATGACAAGTTTGCGGGGGGGACGCCAGCAGCAAGGCTATAGGAGCCGATTACACAAAATAGATGGAAGGGTAACAGAATTTTTCCACTTGACCTCATATGCAATGCATAATTAAAGGTTTTCTGGGCAATTCAAAACTTCACCAAGAGTTTCAGATTGCCATTTAAAAGTAATAGTGTAATGAAAATGTAAGTAAGTCCTTAGTTACGCTACTCAAAAATACACTGCTTTATTAATTCTAGCCACGCGCACGGTGCAGCGTTGGCCCTTTGCCTGACCCAGGGACACACGGAGAGTTCGATACGTCAGCCCTGTTACTGATGCACGGGTTGACTCCCCGGAGCTGGCTGCGGGGCTGCACGCTGCTCTGCACCACTGCTCCTCGCCCATGGCCACGCTAACCAGCAACCCAGAGGTTTCGTTTGTTCAAGAAAGGCTTTTACACGGAAGAAAAATGTCTCTGGAACTCAGGGTATGTTGTGCGTATTATTTAGAGCGCTGTATCAACAGCTGTAGAAAAACTACTAAACCAGAATTAAAAAACAAACCAACCGCACAACGTGGGCACACACAGGCACACATCCCTCGATACTGGAGATCTGAGTAACTCGTATGATGTAACAGTCGGTTTCAGTGAAGGGAGCAAAGCCCAACAGACTGTCACCAAAAGCTTTCTTCCAAAGGCAACTTTTTTGTCTATTGGTAAGTACGTGTGATTTGTGTGCAAGTAATATCCTACCCACAACTGTCTGCCTATCACGCTATCCAAACTCTCTCAGTCCACATCAAACTTCAGACCCACAAGAACTGGTAATAAAGCAATTAACAGAAGCACTCTAAAGCGCTGGTAGCTTTCTGCTTTGATTCATTTTGGTAATCACTTGGTCAACATTTGAGTTCCATGTTCCCCCTGCTCCATCTCGTATTTGAATGAAAGGGCCTATTAATCATTTCTGCGAATAGAGATAATGTGCCATAAACCCCTGACGTCTCTAAACATACCTAAATCTTAAATCAGATTCACAGCAGAGTGAGCATCATCTTTTTTGTCATTTTCTACTTTTCAAATGGATACCACCATAAATAACTGCATTTCTTATACACAGCAGCAGAACACATACTTAACAGATTTGGACTGATGAAAAGCCAGGAAACAATTTCAGGTGAGTAGTCAAGTTATCAGATGTGATTATTTTGAATTACCATAATCAGATTCTTTACCTCTATGAACAATGACTTAAGAGTGCTGGTCATACTTCATCTTGGGTAATTATGCTTTCAGTTACCCAGAGGTTCTGTTGTTCTAACTGGACCATTACTTCTTACTTCCGCAGTTGAGCAAATCCTTGGTGTAAGCTGCTCAAAAACTACCATCTTCGGTATCAGTTATTCACACAGGCTTTTAACACATTAACTGCATGGGTAACATTCTTTCATCTCAAAGATACTGCAAAAACATAAACCAATACCCATTCCTGTACTCTTAAGCGGATCTTTTAGGTTGGGAACCAGTTTTTCTGTAAGTCATGGGAAGAAGTTGGCCAGACTTTGTTTTGTTCTGCCTGCTCATTCCTACCACAGGACTACAGGTCAGCTGAACGCAGAGGGGCCGCAGATTTAAGATCAAGTGAAACAGCGCTGCCTGAGAGTGCGTGCTCTTCGCTAGCAGAAGTGTGTAAGAAGTGCAGAAGCATCACTGGTAGCATCCTCTGTCTTTCACTTCTTTTACACACACAGTTGTTTTCGTAAGTACAAAACAGTTACAAACTTACTCATCAAATATAGCAAATGATGTGGCAACCGGATGCTTTCTGATAATCAAAGGATTCTTCTGTTTTAAATCAACTTCTGATAAACCAGTTTCTTCATTTATAGTAATCGATGGCAATTGTACTGAAGAGATGAAAAAATGATAATGGTATAATATTAAACATTGCTGGTTTTAGTAGGCCTAGAGATGTCCAAGACTACTGAAATATTTAAGCTGTTCTTTTAAGCCACTGAAAATTGATGAGAATAGAGTTTTGGCTACATGACTGGTGTTCCTGTACAAAAAAAAATTCTTGAATTCGAGGGAAGTATTTAGCTTAGAACTACCTGTTCAAGTAATTATTTTTCTCCTCAAGGTAACATTCTCCCTTACACAGAAGCATTTTCTGCTTCCAAAATGCCATACAATACTTCAGAGTCATATTTAACAAAAAGTGTTTTTTCCCCAAAAAGCCTACTGGATACCTAAAAAACAGAAATACAGTCTCATCTCCCGAATTTCATATATTTGTAGAAACAGTGCAATCTGATCTTCAGATAACTCTTGCTTACTTAACCCTTTATACTGCCTCCTACGTGCATTTATCAGCCACGTACCTGTGAATCATCAATCCGTATGTTGCATGCACTAAAAGTTTTTTCAAGCTATAATGCATTAAGCTAGGAATATTCTGTTGTGACAGAATATTTGTGCAAGCAAAGCCCCCAACAACTTATTCTGCCTACACAAAATACACAAGGTAAGACCTGATCTAGACATTAAAGTTGTTTGTGGTCACTGCTGAAAGATTCAGATCTCTGACACAGAAGAACAGCCGTTAGTCTTATAAGAGAGCAAGAATACGTGTACAAAAAGATCCTACTCCCCAGGTGTTAAACATTTATGGCATCCATACCATCATTTCCACTTTGTATTTGCATTTTAGTAATTTAGCATTCAAATTACAGGAAACCAGCAGTCTTAAGGAACTGTGAACCAGTTACCTATTCATCATGAGTCAAAACTAACATATTTCTCCAAGCAACACTAATCAGAGTGTATCTCTCAATCTAAAGAAGACTTACCATTTTTTAATGCTGCTAGCAGAGCAAAGGCACTGGCATCCAAAATGTTTCCGTCATAGTCCAGACATATGATATCACAGTATAACACCCAAGCAAGCTATCAAAAAAGGTTTGCACATGTGAGATATTACAGCAGCTAAACAAACGGTGCAATGTCTAAGAAAATGCCGGCCCCATGAGCAAAGACACTTATTTCTATCATACGATTTTTACACTTCAGATATAAACCAAGCTATGAAGACTAAAAAGCAAAAACAGCAACTATAAAACAAAACAACCTATAACCCCAAATACCTTCTTTAACGTCTCAACACTGTGATCTTGTTAGTATGTCCCTCTTCATTTTGAGACACAACTTACCTTGCCGTTTGCAATACACAGGTCTTCTTTCGCTATTATCTGTGAACTGAAATAAAATAAGAGAGTAAACCAGGAAACAGAAAATTGTCTGGGAGAGTTGTTCGTGTTCTAAACGCACTAAGATGGCTCTTACTTTTCAATCACATCTGCAATGAACTGGCTTGCTGCTTGAGCCTCTTCACCAGGTGGTTCAGAGCAAAACCTCGTTGAACAGAGGGATCGCAGTTCTACGTTTGGAACTAGACAGTAAGAATCATTGGTCATAAACTAAAAGCAGGCAATGGCATATCACAAATAGAAAGAAGACAATACATGCTCTTAATACCATTTTACGTACTTCAAATGAAAGGCGAGACCAAGAATTTTTTCAATCAAGCCTTCCTACTTCTCCCCTCGAAAATAAAGTTATATGTGGGTTTGTATTAAAGAACTTGTAGTACTCTGTACTCAGAAACGATATATTCCATGGAGAAGCACATTCTCCTAACTACCATTTTCTGTTTGTAATCCTGCCATGAATATCATGACCCCACACAAACTCTTCTTTAAGTGTTAAGCATTCTTAAGTAGATGAAGAAACAACAGCATTTTCATCCCACTGCCCAACTTTACTGGTATGCTATCTGCTTTCCATCAACCATTAAAACCTGATGCTTTAGACCTGAAGTAAAAACATGCATAAACATTTGTGAAAAAAAACCTAAGCATGACCAAGTTCACTGAAAACAACAGACTTTGGAGATGCCTTATAAAAAGGGGATTTAATGTAAGCTCTCAGTTCCACACAATTATTTTCTTTCAAAAGAAACCCCAAACAGCAGCAGAGATGTACCCCTGGGACTTCTACAGTTCTCTGAGAAATAAACAGGGTTTATTTCACTGTTTTTAAGATTTAAATTTTTAGCCGACTGGGACTTCAAGACAAAAGCTAATGTGCCTTTGCACAGCCTTGCATGCCACAATCTTTTATAAATGAACTCCGTTCCCTCTCTTAACATAGATACTTCCCCCTGCTGCAGGTTTGCATTCAGCCTGGCCTGGTATCAGCAATAAGAAGGGAGCTTTACACGGAAAACTCACAAACAGAGCAGGGGGAATTCTGAAACGTCTTAAGTACCACTGCCTACGTGTCAATTTGGAAACTGATTTTAAGGAAAGTAATACAATTTCACCCAAGTTAATTCTTCTCAGAAGTCTTCACAACACACTCAAGTCTGTTGTATCATTACAGCCTTTTAGCTGAAGGAATACAAGCTCTGAGCAAGATCCATACTGAAAAGCTTACCTATGTAACCCTTATTAGCAGAATCGACTGCGGGTACAGCAAGTTCCTGGAGAAAAAAAAAAGACAAAAATGAAGAGCTGGATTTTGTACAAAAAGATTTTCCAGCTATTCTATATACGAATGGTCATTTTCTTGCCAGTTATCATTACAATGACATTTACAAAAGCCATTTTTAATCAGTCTCCATCCATATTTTTTCCCGTACAGAGACATGCAGTGATTTGACTCACAGTTCGTGGCAGGCCAGCAGTACAGCTGAGGCTACAAGACACTTAATAGTCCAGCCAATTAACTACCAATGCGCTTATTGATCAATATTCAGTAACTCTCCTGGTTTTTTAATTTTATCTAGAAATAACTAAGACTTTATTTTTGTCTATATCTTTCCCCATACACAATACACACCACAAAAATACATGTTCACAGACTATACAAGTAGGATTAGACAATTAAATTATACATTAACTGTCATATCCGAAAGTAACTCAGGCGAAAGACTGTAACGGTGTCTGATTGGCATATTATTGTAACCGCGCATGAGATTCATTCTAACCATGAATGCACAAGTTCAGCTAACAGCTAAATTAAAATAAAAACCAACCATACCGCTTTAA
Source organism: Cariama cristata (assembly GCF_000690535.1). Taxonomy (NCBI): domain Eukaryota; kingdom Metazoa; phylum Chordata; class Aves; order Cariamiformes; family Cariamidae; genus Cariama; species Cariama cristata. The sequence continues at coordinate 5,077 of NW_009627175.1, read as the reverse complement.
CTCCACAAATCACCGTAGTATTTCCTAACTTCACCAGGGCAGAACCATCTGCAGTTGTAATGGAACCTGAAGAGAGAAAGTGCTGTTCAACAGAATCTATTTTTCCATTCAAAAGGCCTTAATTAACATCCACCTTCACAAAGTGTTTACTTTCCATCATTTTATACTAAACACAAGCTAAGCAAAGTCTTGAAGGATCCAGGGTGGGAACAGAATCTCTGTATTAAACAGTCAATCACACAGAATCTCAGAACGGTTGAGGCTGGAAGGGACCTCTGGAGGTCACCTGGTCCGACCCCCCTGCTCAAGCACGGCCACCCAGAGCAGGCTGCCCAGGACCATGTCCCGATGGCTTTTGAATATCTCCAAGGATGGAGACTCCACCACCCCTCTGGGCAACCTGTGCCAGGGCTCAGTCACCTTCACAGTAAAAAAGCGTTTCCTCGTGTTCACAGGCAATCTCCTGTGTTTCAGTTTCTGTCCGTTGTCTCTGGTCCTGTCACTGGGCACCACTGAGAAGAGCCTGGCTCTCATATGAGAGGTGCTCCAGTCCCTTCACTATGTTCATGGCCCTTTGCTGGACTCTCTCCAGTATGTCCACGTCTCTCTTATACTGAGGAGCCCAGAACCGGACACAGCACTCCAGGTGCGGCCTCACCAGTGTTGAATAAAAGAGAAGGATCACCTCCCTCAAACTGCTGATGGCAATGATTTGCCTCATGCATATGATTCTATGACCTCTGCAGCAAGGGCACATTGCCGGTTCATGCTCAACCTCGTGTCCACCAGGACATCTAGGTCATTTTCTGCCAAGCTGCTTTCCAGTTGGATGTCCCACAGCATGTACTGGTGCCTGGGGTTGTTCCTCCCCAGGTACAGGACTTCGTGCTTCTCATTGTTGAACTTGATGAGGTTCCTGTCAGCCCATTTCTCCAGCCTGCCAAGGTCCCTCTGGATGGCAGCACGACCCTCTGGCACATCAGCCACTCCTCCCTGTTTGGTGTCATCTGCAAACTTGCTGAGGGGACAGTTTGCCCCATCATCCAGATCATTAATGAAGATGTTGAACAGGACTGGACCCATTATTGATCCCTGGCGTCCTTTTTTAAACCAGAAATCATAGATGGTTACTGTAAAGCCCACCTTCTGGCTGACTTACAGCAAGACCTAACAGAAGGCAGCATTGTACAATGGAAGAGACCTGCAGTATCAAGTTTGAGCAATAATCAGCAACTTTTCCATGCTGGTACGCTAACATGTATTTTACTTTTAGAAATTACGAGGTGTAAGAAAGGCAGGTAAGGTGCTGCTGCTGCTTACTGCATAAGAGGTATCTTGCCTCTGCTTGAGACAGTTGCTCTTCAAGCTTAGAACAAAGCAGAAGCCAGGAGTCACTGCCTCTTTAAAGGTGCCAGGCTGTCAGTTTTGCGCTGGTCAGTGTATGCCTAGACACTGCCTTCAGCATCTATAGCATACGCTGCTGATCTTAGAAAAAGGCAAGCTTCCACAACCACCTAAATTGTGCTGTGCATACCAGCCCAGGAGCAGAACTGAGTAACAGCGCTCAAATATATTACCATACCATGCATTCTCTTTAATGCTTCTTGAAACTATAAATAAAAATCCTTCCTCTTTCTTGTTTCAAAATGCAAGAACCAAGAAAAGTGATTAGCAAGTCATTAAGGTCACTGTTATAATCTGAGATTAATAATACCTCCCCCATTATTATTATTTCGAATAAGTACTTGCCTATGTTGACAGTGGTTGCTCGGAATTCACCTAACTCCCTTCCATCGGGTCGACAGTTCTCTTTCTAAATAAAAATTAAAGTTCAAATTAGAAAATATATTTTACTAAATAACACACCAATATTTATACGAGTTCATATAAAATAGTATTCTCATTTTAGCAGAAATATGCAGCTACAAAAATACTAGGGAAAACTCAATCACTTTCTAGCCAGTTTTTCATCAACTGATGTGTAGTTTGTGGCTGTAGACCCACAAAAAAGTGGTTTTTAAATTTCTTTTAATTTACTTAGAAAATACATATAGCGATAGATTGATTGTCTCAAGGGTAAGTACTACAGGCTAGATTCAGAATATCATCCAAGAATGAATACTCACTGATATCTTAAAATGAGAGTTTCTACCTGTCTGCATTGTTCAGATTTTGTAAGCAATTTCCCTCCCCCATCTTCACCTAGTGGAGCTCTTAAAATTAACGTCAGAGTGAACTAAAGAAAAACTAAACAAAACAAAAGAACACTCCCCCAAAAACCCCCAACATTCAAATACCATCAGTCAGAAGCTGTACAATATCTGAACCTTAAGTTAGAAATTGCACTAATTCACCATCACGTTAGATCTGAATTACTACTCATCACAATTTCAAGCTTCTCAAAAGCAAAGACCTTTGGTTCAACTACGAGAACCAAAACTGACTGCAATAATACTGGACCCATTTCTAAGTCAATACTACCTTAGTAACGGATAGACTAATTTAATATACCCAAAAGTCAGTTGTTTTCCTTCACAGTTATGGTGACCATGGTTAGCAGCAATATTATTTATTTTTAGTAGCATCTAAAAGCCTAGTCCAACATAAATTTTGTACTAGACACAAACCTGCATCACCATCTTGGTCAACTTCAACTCGCATTCCTTTTGAGGCCAAGAGAAGCATTCACCCATCAAGCTGAACAGGGACACAACGTGCTGCAGCATCAATGCCACAGACCGATGGAAAAACATGTTCTGAAAAGCATGACCAGTTTTCCCCTGCTCAGTGAGTTTTCTGATTTTCCCCTTATAGTTACAGGTTTCCATACAGACAAATTAGAAAAGAAGAAGCAAGCAAGGAAAAACTGATTAGAAGCAATTTATATATGCATATTGTGTTTTACTCACCAAAAATCTTCTGTAATATTCCAATGGTTCCACTGTTCTAAAACAAACAGAAATAAAAGTTCACATGCAAGCTCCTAAGTAGGTAAGAGAGAACAAAAAAGATAAGCAAGCACTAACCTAAAACAACAAATAATTTGAAAACCAAGATGACTGGCAAAGCTGCTTAGCAACATGGTTACAGAAAGATGAGGAAACTCTAAGCTGATCTAAGGAAAAGATGTTTTCCTACATTCATTTCCAAAATGCTTGTTCCTTACAAGGAACCTGCCTGCACATACACCTACCAAAAACTACTAGCTTTCACCTCAGTAATCTTGACTATTAATTTTAATTCAAAAGGAGTGTTTATGGAGACAAGGGTGCAGAATGTTTTTGAAGAAATGCAGAAAGGGTAATTTTATTACAGTGTCTGAAATATCTGTTAGTTCAAAGAATGCACTCAGACGTACAAAATGGTTTAAAACAATTTTAGTCTTGAAATGTTACAGTTTTTCTTAGAATCTTTAAGAAAATATAAAATTAAATATGCTTCATGCAGTGCTTTAGTTGAGAAATAATTCATGCTTATTAATTATATACTATTAACAGCATTTGTGTATTAGTATTTTAAGCAGAGAACATTAAAGTAAAAAAAAACTCATAAAAGTGTCATTAATATTTGAACAAAGCCTTCTCAGTTTTGTTTAAAAAAGTACTTCGGAGGGGAGGGGAGCGGGGGAAGTAACTGGAAAAGGCAAGTTTTCCAAATGCAAACTAACATGTAGATGGCAAGCATGAATAAATCCCTATTGGTTCCCCGTATGTTGGTCCTGTACTACTATTTAACCTCACAGATGGCCTGTTCTCTTCAATTCATGTAAAGGCACTTGCTAAACCTTGTTTCGCACATTTAAGCCATAAATCTGGAAGAAGCAAGGACACTGGAACGGGTTGCCCAGAGAAGTTGTGGATGCCCCATCCCTGGAAACGTTCAAGGCCAGGTTGGATGGGGCTTTGAGCAACCTGGTCTGGTGGAAGGTGTCCCTGCCCAGGGCAGGGGGTTGGAAAGAGATGATCTTTGAAGGTCCCTTACAACCCGAATCACTCTACGATTCTAAAAGCAGCAGTTACAAATGGGAAGCCACTGAATTCCATACCGTTTCAAGCTCCTTGTAATGCTCCACTAAACTCATTCTGCCTGTATGCCTTCCCTTTGATAGTGAAGGCTGCCCTCCTCCACTTCTAATGCCCGAGGAACCGCGGGACAGTTCAGGCTGGCGGGGCCTCTGGCAGGTGTTGGGTCCAACCCCTCACCCAAACCAAGTCCACACAGAGCAGATACATCGCTCGGGGCCTTGTCCGACTGCACTGACCGTCTCCAAGCATGGAGATACCACAGCCTCCCTGGTTGACCACCCTTCACCATGACTTGTCCTCGCCACCCGGTATCTATTCAGAATCATGTTTCAACCTGTATCCATGGTCTACCTCTTCTGTCTTCTCCATACCCCACTCTGTTAGGTAGCTCTGATGTTGAAAGAATAGGGTTAAAAGTTACAAAGTGAGCAATCATGCAAGTCTGTGTCGAAAACATGAAAAGCATCTAACCTTGAAGAAGAACAGCATGGAAAGGCCCAAGATAAAGAGGGTTGTGAATTCTGGTTTACGATTTCATGGTTATTAACTTAAGATACTTGCAGCAATTCGGAATAAAGCTGAAATAAGAATGCGTCCTCAAGTAACTTTAGGTAATTATAATACTAAAAATCACACCCCTTTGTGAATAATAAGCATGCTAATCAAAACCCCTCCCAAAATGCATAAAACATTGAGCTTGCACAACCTAGATGCATATATATAATGTAGGCTGATATGGAAATTGTGTTTTACCAACCAGCTATGACTTACGATAATAAATGCTGAACGCTTACTGACATGGGTGTGCTGGTTGGTGTACATGGCCAGCACCTGATTCTGCAGAACTGATTTAAAGACAACCATCTCGACACAGCGGGTTGACTGGGGTGTTGCACACTGGCTGAAGAATGCTGATTTAGCTCAAGGCCTTACTGATCTCTGCGCTTTTTAAGGCTGAACAAACCCAGCTCGCACACCTCGGTGCTCCAGCCCCCTCAGCACCCTGGCAGCTCCCCGCTGGAGCCGGGATGCCCCAAGGCGGGTACCCACCG
>NW_009627174.1:0-282 GCF_000690535.1 Cariama cristata | reverse complement strand
ACTTAATGCCTTCTTTGCCTCAATATTTAATAATAAGACCAGTTGTTCTCCGGCTACCCAGCCCCCTGAGCTGGAAGACAGGAATGGGGAGCGGAATGAAGCCCCCATAATCCAAGGGGAAATGATCAGTGACTTACTACACCACTTAGACACACACAAGTCTATGGGGACAGATGGGATCCACCCAAGGGTACTGAGGAAGCTGGTGGAAGTGCTCACCAAGCCACTTTCCATCATTTATCAACAGTTCTGGCTAACCAGGGAAGTCCCCGTTGACTGGAA
>NW_009627173.1:0-14693 GCF_000690535.1 Cariama cristata | reverse complement strand
CCTGCGGGGAATCGGCCGGATGAGCCGTCAGGAGCTGCGAGCTCCGATAGGCTCCGAAACTGCGAAGCTATTCCTGTCATACCCTCAGTTCCGCTGCGGAGGCGCAAGCTGACGTTTGCAGCGTTAATTAAAAATAAAATTCATTTTTGCATCTCCAGTGACATGCCACGCTCCTGTTCGATCTCTTTAAATCGTAGGCAGGTTTGTATTGTGTAGCTCGGGGGGCACTTCTTGCTGCGAGCTCCGATAGGCTCCGAAACTGCGAAGCTATTCCTGTCATACCCTCAGTTCCGCTGCGGAGGCGCAAGCTGACGTTTGCAGCGTTAATTAAAAATAAAATTCATTTTTGCATCTCCAGTGACATGCCACGCTCCTGTTCGATCTCTTTAAATCGTAGGCAGGTTTGTATTGTGTAGCTCGGGGGGCACTTCTTAAGCTTTTTCTGGTTTAAATGTTTTCTCATTACGGATAGGTCTTGATTGCTTTAACCAAATGTCATTTTCCCGATTAAAGCTATTCTAAAACACTAGACAAAGTTGTGTATTATAACATACAAGAAGAGGAAAGACTCAGCAATTATTTTAGTTATTGCCAGCTCATCTGGACTGTGTTTAGGGAGGTTTTTCTTCTAAAACCATGTAGTTGTGGTTTGTGGTTTTTTGGGGTTTTTTTTGTTGTTTTTTTTTTTTTTTTTTAATAAGACCATGAGCTTGTGATGCTTACAGACTATATAACCTGCTTCTTTGTAACTATGTGGAAAGTTAAGGTCTTTTTTATTTTCTAGGAAATGCTGGAAGCACTCAAGGCTCTCTCAACCTTTTTTGTCGAAAACAGTTTGCGCACCCGGAGAAATTTGCGTGGAGACATTGAACGACGAAGCTTAGCCATAAATGAAGAATTTGTCCACATATTCAAGCAAGTTAAAGAGGTAGCATTTTTACAATAGGACTATCTTGCAAGAGTACTGCTATGTAATTTAAAGTTTAAAAAAAGAAAAAGGGATTAAGAAAGATTTTGTCTTTCCACAACAAATATACTATTACAGTAAAATTGTTTTGTCGTTTGTTTCATTTGATGAAAATCCTGTGCAGAGAGAGGTGATGTTTCAAACAGATAAAAATCCCAAGTGAATGTTGATCTTTAGAGGTGCGTTCTCTCCGTTGATTAACAGGGAGCGTAGAGCGACTATGTTCCTCGTAACTTGAGCATGTCATTTTGGTGGGATGAAGCTGGGCCTAGGCATGACATTTCTGATTTAAAACGCAGTTACTGTTATTTGAACTTGTTTAGGAGCTTGAGAGTATAAACGAAGATGTGCAAGCGATGAGCAGCTGCTGTGAAGATATGTCCAGTCGCTTGAAGGTAATATATAAATAGATGTGCTTTATATATTTTTCCTTTTGAGGTACGACTGCTTTCTTTTAAAAGGATAAATAATTATTTTGGAGTATTAACAGCAACAGCAAGATGTTCCCATAGTATGCATATTATGTTACTTTTAGGATATTAATGTATTTGTTTTTACTTGTTTAGAAAATATATTGAGGAAGTAATTTTAATTTTTTCCAAATTGCAATTCAGAATGTTATTCTCAAAATAAGTATATTGCTGCAATGTGATATCCACTTGTATGTGACTAGAGAGAAAATATTTTACGAGATTGGATATGTGTGGGATTAAAGGGTTAATTACGTTTCTGTATTTCTGTTTAAAATTTGTGTGCCTTTCACATTGACTACATCTGTTGTTTCATTTGTCATATAAATACTTTAAGTATATTCGTAAGAAAGTATCTTGTAATCCAAAGAGGGAGACAAATCTAGAGTGCCCTCTTCATTTTATTGGTTTTGTTTCCTGACATTGTCTCAGAATGCTGATATGCAACAAAACCCATTCTATTTCCTATTAATCCTGAATCCATAGTATTCTATGAGAAAAAAAAAGTTGTGTTTTGTAATGCATTACTAAATCTGGCTTGATTTTAGTGTACAAGGTCAATACTCAATACAGTGGTGAGTTTAAGAGGTTTATAGATGCTGAAGTGTAGATGTTTTGCCAAACTAAATCTGTTCTGAATATAGCACATAAGTTATAGTATGTGAATGAGAATCCTTCAGTAAAAAATCCCATGAAAACAGTTGCTTTTTCCCCTCCTAATATGTGTGTGTAGATATTAGATGTCCTCCTACTTAGATGAATAGGTTTCATAGTCGATGTACGTAATTCCCATAAGACTGCTTGTAGTTTGAACTTCTTCCAAAAAGTGCGAAAGTACAGTGTACCTTACTGCAGGACTTAATTTTCAGTTTTGGAAGGCAATGGGTAATACACCTCGGAGGTCTGAGATCTCTTTGAACACTGTTAATGTGGGTGTATTCCCTAGCACAGCTCAGGAACTGTTTGGTTAAACTCTTAGATGTGGAAATGAGTGAAGTGTCCATGTGGATTTTTGCTCTTTTCTGTCCTTAGATCATGAAATGTAACTATCATCTGTGATTCCCGCCCTGCCTCCCAGAGTAGAGCCACCCTGCAGTGATTTCTTTTTTGATTAAAGTCAGTAGGTAGTTTTGTTCTGTGCCCCACAGGAGGTTTCCTCTAGAGCCCTGTAGAACTCTTAACTTGTCTCAATTCAGCCCATGTTTTCTTTGTCTGTATGAATGTAAAGTAAGTTAATAAGCCCATGAACTAGCACTCAGTTATCAAATACTCCTGTATTTTATCTTAATAGGACATGGAGACTTGCAAGCATGTGCTCAAGCTGAATAAGAAGACAAAAATGAATTAGGTAGAGCAAACAGAAGATATAAAGAGGAGGATCTGTAGCATATAAGGCAGAGAAGTGTGCTAAGAGAACAGCGTATTAAGAGAGCAGAACAAATACAAGATACAAAAGGGACTATATATTGATAAGCCTGAAAGCTTTTTACCTTTTTTCGTTCTATGAGTTTATAATACCATCCAGTCAGAATAACCAGATGCTGTCAGATCTGATTTCAGGACAGTGACTTGATAAATGCAGCAGCTGAAAGGAAGAGGAGGCAAGTGCTAGAATAGAATAAAGTGGGATTGAAGGATAATGAAAGTTTTAATTAGCATACTGAGGTGGGGAGGAAGAGAAAAATATTTATATTTTGGGTCTGCAAGAAACATCAAATATCAACTTGCTGATTTTTCTGACCTGTGTGACTCTTTTCTGCCAGTTACCTTGTTTTGGTTAGATGTAAGCTCTTACATTACATACATACAATAATAACAATATCTGGCATGTGTTTGAATGCATGTAAATAAAGACTGGCTTCCTGATACAGCTAGGTGGATCCAGAAAAACTAATTTTCCTTCCTTTCTGGTGTCTTACTGTTAACATTCTTCTTGGCAATTGGTACTTCTGTCCAGAAAGTGCTGGAAAGGAAGCAAATTTCTTCTTCTGTCTTTTTGGTTTATTAAAATCTGCAACTCTGAAGGAAGGGGGGGGGGGAAAGTATGAAATTGGTAGATTTCCATACTTAATAGTTCAGGTCTAGTCTTTTGTTGTAATAGTCTTTTTTTTTTTTTTTTTTGTTAGGCTGAAGCGTTGAAAATCAATATTATTTAAAAAAAGTTTAAAATACAAATACATTAAAACATCTAAATGTTATTATTTATATAAGAAATAAAAAGCTTAAAGATATCTTAAATTATTTTGGAACTACTAGATGTTCAGTAAATTCTGTCGAGTTTTTATTAAATTTGCGTGCTAGTCCACACTAGTTTTCTTTAGAAAATGCAGGAACTGGCACCTAAGCAGTGCCTACTGTCTGTATTCATGGAACGGTTCAGGCTCTGGTGACTGAAGTTGTACTTGAGTGGTTGCAGTCCTTTCACCTTTCAAAGTGTTCCAGTACCTTGACTGCTCTTCCATTGTACCTAATGCACTGTGGGAGGCTGAAATTTATCCATGTGCATATATACTTGTATTGCACCTCTCATGGGTTTCAAGACTGGTGTCTTCATTTTCGCAAACGCCGTAATTTAGACCTACTACAGTCTTGAAATTATTCACACAGAATGTCTTTATAGCTGTTTCCACTTCTTCACTTGCAGTATTATTCCATACCGAAAGCATTTTGATTTCAGGATTATTTTTTTGTTGTTATTAAATCTTCTTATTTTTCTGCGTAAATGATCATTGGTGGTATCCGGTGAGAAACCAACAATTCTGGTTGTCTTTTATCTTCTTGCTGAGTGGTAAGTTTCAGAAATCTTTAGCTTCAGTTGCAGCAGTCCCTTCAGTCATGCAGCTTCTGTCTGTAGCAGAATTATTTCTGCATGTATTCCCTTGCATTGTCATCAGTGAGCATTTAAGGCTCTGATGAAGTGCATTGCTCTTAGAATCATAGAATCATTTAGATTGGAAAAGACCTTTAAGATTGTCGAGTCCAAACATAAACCTAGCACTGCTAAGTCCACCACTAAACCGTGTCCCGAAGTGCCGCTTCTATGCACCTTTTAAATACCTTCAGGGATGGTGACTTGACCGCATCCCTGGGCAGCCTGTTCCAATGCTTGATAACATTTTTGGTGAAGAAATTTTTCCTAATAATTTTTCTTGGTCCTTACAGCCCTGTAAGCTGCTTGGACTGTACAGCTAAACTTGCTTAGACCAGCAGAGCTGTATTCATGTTGTCTAAAATGTCTGGATGGACACTGGTGCTGGGCAGTTTAGCATCCAAAGGAACTTGTTTCATTTTTCATTTTGTAACAGCAAACAGTTTACAGTTGGTGGATAAGCAAAATAATCAGAGCTACTTCTAATATTTATAATAATGTTTTTGTATTAAATATAAATTAAAAATCAACTGTGTGAATACAAATGTATATAAAGATGAAAAATATATATGGATAAGGATCTTAGTATGTTTTTTCATGCCTGAAAATAAGGGGAGTTAATACTTCAAGGTGGCCATTTGTTTCAAAGAGTACAGTCTTTAAACTGCCTATAGTCAGAAAGCTTCAAAAGTATTACATATTTTAAAGGTTGTATAATACATTTGATATGTTTGTGTTTTTTCACATACTAATGATTCTAATTGTATTCTAGGCAGCAAAGGAACAGACCCAGGACTTGATAGTAAAAACCACAAAACTCCAGGCAGAAAAGTATGTATACCACCTTATTTATTTCTTGAAGACATGACAGTACTGATGGAATTTCCTTCTAGATCTGATTCTGCCACTCTTATTTTTGAGTCATGACTTTGGGTTTTTTTGTATTTGTACTTTGTTTTAGACACTAGCTGTATTTGTAGTTCAAGTGGAATAAAAATACAGAGCTTAGTTTATTACTAGAGGATACAAAAAGGTAAGAGCATGTGTTAGTGCTTGTTGCAATAAAAATTGGCCCTTTAGGGAAGAGAACCAGTTAATAGTGGTACAGCATGCTGAGTCTGGGTGTGCTTTATGTAGTGTCAGTTGATAATGTAAGCTGTGTTGTTTTGTAACAGACAGGGACCTACTCAGTGTCTCAAGAGTTTCACAGGCTTCTTGTTGTTGTTAATGCTTCATATCTAGTGGAAATCACTCTCTTGTTCAGGGGCTGTATGTAGGAACAGAAAGTTGGACTATAACCTACTCTGCCATATTTAAAGCTAACTACGAAATACGTAAGTGCTGTTTAATGAGCCTAACACAGACCACTTTTTCCCTTGGTTCTGCAGCCTTTTGTGGAAGAGAAGATTTGTATTTTGCTCTTTTCAGTATTTTTATTCATGGGAAGGGGATAATAGCCTATGACAGATTGAAGTAATCTTTATTGTTTTTATGGCTAGGATATCTGGTTTTACAGCTTTAGACTTTGTCAGTGTAGAAGAATGAATCTCCTGGCTTTATGAGCTTTCTTCTGATAATTATATACAGTTCACTGGAGATTAGAAATAATTATTTCCAGTGATAAGTTTCTGGTAGAAATTATGGCTTTGGATAGCTCTGGGCACACTTTCAAAATCAGTAGGTTCATGTTGTGGACTTCAGTAGGAAATGGATTATGTCCCGTGAGAGTCTGAATGTGAAGTTAGAGTGTAATCTGTACGTATTTTAGAAGTTGAATGTAGAATAACGGCATAAAATACAATGCTGGTTGATAGAAAATGAAGGATTTAGCAAAGTCAGAGTTTAAGGAAGTGAGCAGAAGTCAAGTCTTAGAAAATTTGTTATTTTAAATATGAGTATGTGAAATAGTAGGACAGAGAAGTGGTCATATTTTTTGTAGCCTCAAGAAAAAGCAAGCTGCTTGATTCCTTATTCTGAAGCAGAATGGAGGATACCAAGACCAATCCCAAGTGGTGTATATCTAATTGGCCTTAAATTCCATTAAAGGAGATTATGCAGAATGTACATCAGTACTTCTGCAATAAAGTCCTTATTCACACAGTAGTTTAGTTAGAAGACTTTCTGCTAATTCCTTTAAGAGACAGAACATCCTCCTAGTGTGAGGAGGAAAAAAGGTTTAGGAGGTAGTCTGTCCTTCTAAGGGTCTGTGTGACCTCAGAATGCAGAAGTAAAAAAAAGTTCTCTTTTGAAAGGCTATTTTTTAAGTATATGATGAAGTACCCACTAGCAGAAGCCAAACAATACTACTGATCTTACAATACGATGGTTATGGAAGACTAATAGTGCCATTTATTCACAAAGTTAACTTTTTTCATGGCTAAGCTTATGAAAAGTTTAAGCAGAAGCTGCAACGCGAAGGCTGTTCTGTTCCATTTGGGACATTTTGGTCATCTTTTCTTTTGACTGGTTAAATGAGTGTTCTGATGCATCTCTTTGGTTTACATCAGGCACATGAAGAGGCATCTGCTACTGAATGTTAGGGGTTTCTTGAAAAGCTGAAATCTTGCCTACAGTCAGGCAAAATACAGGTCTTAAATTACTGATTCCTTCAACTTAACAGGTGACATTTCTTAGACAATAGAGGAGAAAATGGTGAAACTGGAAGGGCATGATTTCTCTGTCTTCTGAGGGATGTCCTAAAATGCTGTCTGATTGAAATGCAGAGATGAAAGCTGGACCCATTCAAAAAGAAGGCAATTGAAACACTGACTCTAGAGCAAGAACAGTCAGTCTACAGCAAGGGAGTAATTGCTGAGTGTAATCAATTTTTTAGAGTTCTTCCTGTGAAAAGATGTCTCTCTTTCTTACTATGAAACACAGAAGTTGTCTTCAGATTTCATCAGCCCCCAATTTCTATTTCTACTCTCTCTGGTCCTACCAACTGTTTACTTTATGACAGGCTTTTCACAGGAAAATATGGGTTAGGTAGAAGTTTCTTGAAGTTTAGGATAATAGGAATTTGTATTTGAATAGCACCAATATAGTAGAATTTTCTGTGTAATTTTTTAATTTAACAATTTTTTTTTTAAAAAAACAAATTCGGTTTTATGTACCACGGTGTTTGTAAGTTAAGTTCTTAAATCAGTGCTGAGCAACGGTATGTTTTTAAATATTACTCTGAAAAATAAAATTAGTTATGTTCTTTCTTTTCATATTAGTCATGTTCTTTTTCACAATGATACTTACTGAATATTTTGAAATAGCAGGATGATACTTTCTGTGATTTTGCTGACCCAATTGTTTACGCTGTCCTTAAGGAAAGTTATTTTGACTCTGCCCTTCTCACTGAGTACTGCATTAAGTCCTCATCTGTTTTCACATTTTTTTAGTAATTTTTAAAAAATAACTTCAGAAATTATTTTGATTTACAGTAAATTATTTGCTGTGCTAGCCATTGGTCAAAAAAAAAAGGTCTTCTGTTATGCTTAACATTTATCTGATTTACTTTAGCTGACCGTGTTATCATAAGAGGAAAATGTTATGATTTAATTCAGTGTTCTAAAACTGAAGGGGAACAGTAAACGTTCAGATACATTTCATGCATTTACAGTAATTAGGGATTTAGATTTTTAAAACTATTAAATTTTTGTATTTGAAATTTCAGGGAAAATGGTCAGCTGTCTTCAGTATGATGAAGATTGAAAGCTTCTTAGGCAAATAACTGATTTTGTATTTCACAGCTTTCTGGTTACTTCTGTTTGTTTTCTAAGAATACATTAGCTCTGGCTTTGATCAAAAATGTCTAGTTGTCTTTCTGTAATAGCCTTAAGGCTGTTGTCAGTAAATCACAGGTGGAACCTTTGGCTTGGGTAAACCCTCTTCGTGCCTGGTCAGTTCTTGTGGAAAGTAAATTTTGTCAAAAGGCTTTATTATTAGTATCAAGTTTAAAGTAAACTGCAATTAAAAGAACAGAATGTTCACTTCAAAACCAGAGAAAGAAAAGTCAATAGCCAAAGTCTTGTTGATTGTAGTTGTAACTTTATCCCCCTACTTACACAAAGCAAATAAAAGAAATATTAAAATAGTAAGTGAACTATTTTCTTAGATCGCAGCATTTTTTGACCTTGCAAATGTAAGTATCTCTTCGGGAATTTTTCCCTATGTGGCATTTGAACCTATGTAGTGGTTTATTTTTGTTTTTAATCAAGAACTGCATGATACCACTGAAGAATAGTTTCCTGAAGATGGAGAGTGGCCGTGGGAACTTGAGTATGAGGATGAACATTTTAAGTAAGAATGCTTGTTCATGCTTTAATCCTTGCATGTATTCTTTCTCTTCTGTGGTACTTGCAGAGGAATGGCTGTCTCAGTGGTTCTGTGCGGGTACTAGGTTTCTTACACTAAGTAGTTTTCGCATTATATTATGACCTATATAATTAGATGTAGTTCAAGATGATTTTCTGTTTCCTAAGCTTCTTGCCCGAATTCCTTGTTGGTCATCCTAGTCTGTCAGATTTGTGGTTTGAAGATACAGTGGTCTGCCTGCAGTATCCTGCAGGTAATCCTGATAAGCTATTTGGGATTTCCTCTGTTGGTAAAATGTGTGATTTAAGACACCTGGTTAAATAGTTGGGCTAAAAAATAAGATGTTCATCTCAGATTAAACTTAAAACTTCTACATTCTCAGGTCGTTGCTTCGCTGCATTTTTTTTCTTGTAACTTAGTTTGGGAGCTTTAGACCTGATTTGGCATAAATGCTAAATAGAGTCCATTACTGAGATTACTTTTTTAATTTTTATCTTCCATTAATACAATTGCGTTTTTATATTTGTGAATGTCAGAGTTGGTGCGTTTCTTTGGTCAATTTGGTTGCGTGTTCTGAATTTATTTTCTCTGTAAAGACTAGTTAAAATCACTGTACCTTAGAAGCAGAACAGTTTTCCTTCACATTATTTAAATTATGGAATCTGCTTAACATAGGCACTAGTTTTTTTCCCCTCTTCTCCTTAAAATTGAGACTTATCACAACTTAATAGAACCATGTAGTGTGAAATAAAGTAGTCCAAGCCATTCAACGTATCTCTCTGTAACATAAGGTTAATTTATTGCTGTTCAGTAATGTAGAGTCTTGAATAGAATGTTTGTTTTAATGTATTTCATAGCAAACTTTGATTAAAAAAATCCTGAGGTAGTTAATTTAGACAATTTCTGTGATTTGTTAAAAATCCACTTCCACTTCAGTATCTTCACTAGATTTCTATACATTTACTTGAGCACATTAATATTGCTTTCAATTTGCATTAGGCTTTTTATGTATAGTAATGAGGAGGTTAGTTTGTTTGCAAACAACGTCTGCTGCATTTTAAAAGATGTGAGTTTGTTTATTGCTGTTGCTAATAGGCTGACAGAAAAAGGATCTTGCTCCTTGAAGTGAGATTTTAATAAAAGCTTTCCGTGACTTGTCAGTTCCCTTGTTATACCTGAGTTTAGTTCTTTATTTCTTTGTGTGAAACTGAAAACCTACTTGCAATACTAAACTGCTTCACCTTGCATTGGGAACAAGTGTTTTGGAGTTCAGTAGTTCCCAAACCAGAGAAATAACAGTTTGGTTCCAAAACACTGTACGCAGAATGCCAGAAACCTGGCTTCATAGTAGTTCTACCAGCCACTTAATAGTAAGGTATTGTGCAAGATTGTTTTTGAGGTTAGCCACAAATGGCAGTCATGGATCTAACAATTGAAGAAAGAGACCAGAAGGTAATAGTTACAATACTAATTCTTATAAAATTAAATCAGAGCGATTGTGTGAGTGTATGTACATTCTCAGGGAGATCTGTAGGTAAGTAAGTCTGCAGAAATAGAAAATGGGTGAGAGTCAAAAGTAGTTTTCTGAAAGTAAAGACCATCATACTATGACAACTGTATGAAAGAATGGGAATGGAAATGGCTTGGACAGATATTTTTTGAGTCAGGCCAAGGTTTCAGAGCTTTCTTTGAGATTATGCACTAGAACAGCTTTACACATTGTCTTGTTTTGCTAGCTTCTATTAATTGTGTTCTTAAACAGAGCAAAATGTGTGTTTTGATGTCAGAGTCCTTATTAGTTCTGTTGATGCTGGAAAATCAGTTTCTGTAGCACTAGGATTGTTTCAATTTTTAAAAATACAGTTAAATACAATTCCCAAACACATTTTTGAATGCAGCAGTGTATACTTCAATTTACTTTAATTGAATTAGATTCAGACTTGCTCTTTATTTAAATTCAACAGAGGTTTTTGGAGTTCAGTGAATGAACTGTCACCTCTGTAGTCAATACAAGGTCAAAAGTCTTAGGAAAAATGTTTCTTAGTGAACATCTGCTGCTTCAGTAGTGCTGCACTACAGATCTCATGCTGGTCTCTCGGTGCTTTTTTCCTTTTTTAAGAAATAGCTCTTTCACTATGGTCAATGTGGAAATGATGCGGGAAGTTCAGCAGTATTTGTAGCAGGTTAGAGAGGTTTGCTTTCATCAGCGTATGCTGAGAAAAGTGGTGATCTGGTGATTTCCACTGATGAGATGTATTTCATCTCTTGACCTTTTGAAATTTGTAATTACATTTATTCCTGCGAATATGCTTCATGAGAAAAAGCAGTGATTGCCTAAACTGAATTATAATTTGCTGTGGGGGAGGGTGAAGGCCTGAAATTCTAAGGCTAATTTCCTTTCCTGATTTGCACCGAAGTAAAGCATAGGTAACAGAAGATAACACAGGAATCAAAATAGCTAAAATGGATCTGAAGAGAAAAAAAAAAACAAACCAAACTAATTTGTCACATTCTAGCCATGACCAGCAGAGAAAGTGCAGAACCTTTTTACCTGGCAACCGTGTACTCTGTTGAGGCATGAAATACTCTTGGTCAGTATGAAATGAGGTGTGGTCTTACAGGTTGAGAAACATTAATCAGAAGTGCAGAATCAGTTACATCATACCATTGCTGACTGATGTTTGTCTCCTCTGCTCTTAGAAGAAAAGCCCAGGAAGAGAGAGCCCGTGGTCTTATGAGGAAATTGATTTTGGTTCTTTATTGTTTTTCTGCTATCTAATTTAGTTCTTTTGCTGCTGGTTAAGCTCATTTGTTCTGATCTTATTCCAGGTGGATGTAGAGAACAATATGTTATTTTCATGCCTTTGGCAACATTTTTGAATTTGATGGCAAATTTGAAGCTGGACTGAGCAGGCCTGTTTCAAATGTCTTTATATCAGGTTGTATAAAAGATATACTGAAGTTACCAGTCTGTTTGGTATGACAGTATCAAGTAGCTCACCTCTACAAGATGGAACAGAATCTGTTCACTGGAAATACACTCCTTTTTAACTTAATCTCTGTTCACAAGTTAGAAACCATGTCTTGTATCTTGACCATTGCTAAACATTGATTTACCTAGGAAGTATATATATATATTTATCAAATTATTGCTGTGAAGTTTTGCATGTGAAAATTGCTTATCCAGACTATTCTGTAGATACACACCAATGATGTTTATAGGAAGCCTGATTAGTATGAATTCTATGAATTTATTTACAGCATAAAAGCTTTTTTATTCTAATGTTTAGTAATCTGTTTGGCAAGATTTGAAACATTTCAGTGCCGTTAGTATCCTCTGTTGCTTAAATTTTGATTTAGCCTTTTTGATTTTTACCTGTTTATTTTTAGAGCGGAATGTATTATATGGCGGGGCTGCAGCGTTGCAGGCTAGCTGTCTTTAGGTAGGAATTACAGATGGGAGAAACCTAAGTTCAAGTCCACTCTGCTGCTGCCAGCTATCAGTTGCATCATGACTTTCATAAACTCATCAACTGTTCAACATATAACTAGTGAATTATTTTTGCATTTTGTACATGTTGCTGTTCTTGGAACACTTACCTCAAAAGCTTGTGCTTTCCAGTAAAAGCCTTTCCCTAACTTCCAACCTAATTCTTTGATATAAATCAGCTGTTTTCTCATCTTGTCCTTTATCTTAAGAGCTTCCCTCATCTCCTCTCATAAATTAGGTTCTCCATTCCCATGATCATCCTGCTAGCTCTGATCTAATGGGAGTCCATTGTTCTTGAACACAGATGATCAGGATTGTGATCTGTTTTCCAGATGAGGTCTCACTAAAGCCTTCTGTAATATTACTGCTGTTTTCCTTGAAATGTTAGATGATTCACTATGATTTTCTGTGCCTTCCTATTTTTTAATTAAGGAGAAAATTTCATAGTTATATTCTGTGATGCAATTGGTCACTGAATACCTTCCCAAAGTATTGCAGTTCTCCTTTGATAAAAGATAGTTTGACAAAAAAAACAGAATAAAAACATTTGTTCTCAGCATTTACAAATGCATTTTTGCACCTCATACTTACTCTTAAGAATGGTTTCCTAACACTTACTTGTGTGTAGATGTTTTGCTGTATAGTCTTGTGTATTTGCCTGCTACAAAAGCATTGCAGAAAAATAATTTTTCTGTCTGCGCTTGAAAAGCATTTATACATGTCTGTTAAAGATGGTTGTTATTTCTTTATGACTTAGAAATACTCCATCTTTCTGAGGCTTTACAAATGTGTTGAAACCTTAGTACCACAAATTGAAAGTTATTTCAGAACGTGCTGCTATGACTCGTCCTAGGTAAAGGAAGCTGGCGGATTTTTATGCTGTATTTGGTAGCAAGATAAAATTAAACTTTGGAAAAGCCTGTTTCTCCTCTACCTCATTTTTTGAGCTGTCTAGGTGATAATCCTAACAAACAGTGTGCATTTGTATTTGATTCAAGGGAAAAGTGCATGAAGTGCATAGTTTTCCCAGCCTTTTGAGTTCTCTTGCAAAAGAATTCTGTCTCCCTGGTAACGATTAAAACTGGGAAAATTGCTCTTTGTTGGAGTCCCGTCCCCCACCCAAGCTCTAAAGTCTACCGGCGCTTGGCACTTCCCCCTTTGCATCAGTGCAGCGTTCCCATGATCTGTGAGTTTTGTTCCTTTATGCGGGGATAACTTTGGTAAAAGAAAAAAAACCCCACAACTTTGAGATAACAGCATGGTGTGGCCTTTCCTCTGTACTGCACTTGCTTAGAGTGCAATTTAGAAATGATTATGTTCACAGAAAGGCCAGTGGGTACTGAAATGTCCAAGTGTCTGCATAGGTACTGATGGCTGTGGGTTATATGTAGGATGGCCTTACTCTAGCTTTTGTTGTTACCTGCATTGTGTTTTGCATAGCACTCATTGCAGTGAAATAACTATAGCAAACTCGAGTGATATTTTAATCCATTTCTCTGCTTCAGTAAGATTGATTAAATTCTAATTAAGTAGCTTATGTCTAAGGAAATATATATATATAAAATTAAATACCTATGTGAATGTATTCGTCTCATTAGTACTGCGTACTGTCAGGTAGAAGTCCAGGGTATGTAGCACTTCCGTGTTTTGTTCCTGATCCATCATCTAAGATACAGGATCTCTTTCTCATGCAGATTGATAATCAGGACAGCTTTCATAGCCAGCATAAGCAGAGCTGGCTAACCTGTTTTTTTGAAAGTAGGTTGTTGAAATCTGATGTTCTTTGTAAAGAGCCCAAAAGAAATAGCTTTATCAAAATTCAGATGCATGCATTTAGGTTTAGGATAGATGTTTCTCACCACTTCTGAATCACAATTTTGAGAAAGCTAGATGAAACATTGCTGCCACCTTGAGGTTGTTATCTTGTGTTTACATTGTGAAACTTGCCAGTATGCTAGAGTTTAATACATTGAGATGCTAGAGTTTAATACGTTGAGTCTGTTCTAAAAGTTAATTATTGGGAGTGTGCAGAGTGGGTCACTGAGCAGTTATGGCAGGTGTTAGCCAAAGACACAGCTAGGGATGGGAATTGCTTGACTGAACCTTGTTCTCTGTAGCAGCAAAAAAGCAACGGAGGGACAGAGTGAGGACTTGCAGGCAGAGAGCGATTGACTAGCAAGATCTTCTGCTGTTGTTCATTTTTATAATCCCAGGAGTGAAGGAGGTACAGAATTCCAGTGTGGACTAATGAGTGTGCTGTTTATACAGTCCTGACAAAGAACAGGTCCTTGTTCTTTGGAAGTCTACAACCCTAATTCCAACAAATCCACAAAGCAAACTGAAAAAACTGTTATGCCTGGTATATTGCGCTTCTTAAAATCAGACTTGTGCCTGCCCCCAGTTTGGTGGAAGTACACATTCAAAAAAATCTGAAGAACAGGTGATAATAGTGAATGGAGATCTTCTGTAAGAGCACTTAAAAGTTTATGGACTCAGGAGATACAGAGGTTCTAGGGTTAACCCTAACACTAACCCTAACCCTAACCCTGAGAAAGTGTTCAAAATGGTATTCTTCCATTCTCCTTCCATTCT
>NW_009627172.1:0-3691 GCF_000690535.1 Cariama cristata | reverse complement strand
CAACTTCAAAGATCCCAGCTCACATCCCCGGTGCGGATGAACCGCCTGGCCTCAGGTGCAAGCTCTGGAGATGCAGGACATGCGGGGTACCACTGTCCCATGTGGGATGGCACCCACAGCCCTGCCATCACCTTCGGCCCCTTCCTGCAGCAGGGATGTCTCTGCAGAGGGAACATCCCCACACCACCAGGAACTTCTTGTGTAGATCTGCTTGTTTGTCCAAACATGGGAGAACAGCAAGCAAAAAGGCCAGGAAGCACCTGAGAGGGGACGAGGGACATCCAAGAGGGAGAGGAGGAGGAAAGGAGAATTGTTGTCCTAAATGGTGGGGGACAGAAGAGCGTTTGGGATGAAATTGTTCAAAGAAGAGCTGCGGAGGTATTGTCATGGGATGAAAAGTGACTCTACACTTGCAGCCTCCAACACCTCAGTCAGTAAGAGAGTTAAGGAATTAAGCTGATCTCTGCCCAGTACCATATCTGGGGAATAAATCCCGGAGAACAGGGCTCCCACTACAACACACAAAGTTATATCCAGGCAGAAATGAAGCAAGGGGAACTCAGGCTACAAATCAGGCATAAATCTGTAAGAGTAGGGCAACGAACTGCTGAAGTATCTTGCCAGCGACTGTGGTACGGTCTCCGCTGCAGGTCACAAGGCAGTTTCCATAAAGAAACTTAATTTGGGGAGCTGCTGTGGGTGGTGGTATCTATTTGCAGGGTACTGACCTCAAAAGCTAGCTCACATAAATCACACATTTATGAGGGGGGGGGGGAAGGTGACTCTTTACTCATCATCCAAGCAAATTCCCTGGGGGAAAAAAAAGTTTCCTCAGTAGTGAGCTCTCTTCTTACAAGGGTGGTTTCTTGGGGCTTTTTTCTTTGCCTTCTCTTCAAGGGTTAATCACAGGAAATTGCGCATCGTTATTTAACACGTCTGGAGCTGGCACAGCCTCATCGGATGGTTTTCTGCCCCTCGGATCTGCTTGGCCCCACCTGAGTCTGGCCCTGACCCTGTCCCCGTAAGGAGGGCAGTGACAATGTGGCTGCTGAGCGCGTTCATCCTGGCAGCGGGTTTTTCTTGTACGTGCCCTGCTCACCCCGCTGCTGCCTGCATGTCCGGCAGTGGCAAAGGGGACCATCTCTTATTTCACCTTCACGCCTCTGCTTTTTCTCTTCCTTTCCCACAGCCCGTTCTGCACAAGTCTTGCAGCAAAGCCCCGTATCCATCACCAAGCCGGTAAGCAAAACGGTGCTAATCAACTGCTGGGTCCCCCATCCCGATTTTAGCAACCTTTTCATTCACTGGTACCGACAGAGGCCCAACGCAGCTCCTCAGCGCATTGCCTACAAGTCCTCCACTCTCTTCCTCGAAAACAAGTCCGACGAGGGGAAATTTAGTATCGAGAAGGACCCCATCAAATCTGTCTGCACCTTGACAGTCAGCAAAGTAACTCTGCAAGACTCCGCTACCTACTACTGTGCCAGGTGGGATGCACAGCAGTTGAAAGCCCCAGGGGACCTGCGCAAAGACGTGCTGGGCTTTCTGAACCAGGTCCTGAAGTGTTTGACAACGTGCAGGCACATCCCCACCTGATTTTCCCTGCCAGCCTTGAACCAGACACACTGCACGGGCAGCCCGGTGCCAGAGATGGTGCTGAGCTGGTGCTCGCTTGGCAGACACGGCCGCAGCCAGCGCCAGCACAGCCGTTATTTCACTTGGCCAGCAAAAAGGGCACTTCCATAGGTCTGGGTGGAGTGCCTCGGTGGGGTTACAGGACCGCAGGGTGGGCTAGCTACAAGAAGGAAAAACCCTTCTGGCGTTCCCACCACCCTTCAAGCGACAGCTTTGCAATAAATCCCCGGTTACATCATTCGTGTGGCAGAATAGAAGGATGTAAGTGAAAATAAACTTGAAGCACCACTCAGGGCTGCAGATATAACATACCCGTGTTGTACTTCTCTGCTGGTAGAGAATCTGCTTTTATTTTCTTTGTTTTCTGCTTGCAGCTGATCCAACCTTCATTTAGGTTAAAACAGAGAGCTCTTAATTGACTTCAGCGGGGCTTCTCATCCAACACGGCAGCAAACCTGCAAAACAAGCAGCGACTGTACAACAGGTATTTGTAGTTCCATTGGGCAGGCAGAAAAACACAAATTTAAGTTATTTCACCCCTTTTCTGTTCACGGCCAAACAAGTGATAGTTGCAGCTATAGACCGGTGTGTTCTGATCCCAAAGGACCCAGTATGACCAGTCTCCAGTACGAGCTCCGTGTGCTTTTGTTCTGTTCTGGTTTATTGGCAGCGGACTTGAGGAAAAGAGTCTGACCGCAGGCATTGTTTAGCAGCCTTCAACCAGTCTGAAAGCAGTGGGAAAATTTGCTTCAGACTACAAAATTTCTTTGTGACCGAGTTAAAGTAATTGTGTGTGTGCTTGAGAGAGAGAGGGAGAGAAGGTGAGTTCGTGCCGCTTGTGTAAAAGCTATAATCGGATTGCTAACGCTTAGCGGGGTTGAGTCAGGCTGCTTTCTCTCCCTATCACCGAGATACCTCCCCCCTCTCTAAACTCAGGATCACTCTACCTGCCCCCCTCTGCCCGACACCACCTTCCCCCTCTGCCTGCTGCCAGGGCAGCCTCTCCGGATGACACCCAAGGGAGTCATTTCCTTCCCGCAGCCCTCCGGCCCTGCCCGGAGAGCTCTCGCCTTCCTCCCACAGGCAGAGGCCAGCCAGAGCCCTGGGGATGCTGCTCCTCCCGCTCCTGGCCCTGGCTGCAGCCTGCGCTCGTAGGTTCCCCTTGGCACCAGGGCACGGGGCCGCGGCGGGAGGCATCCCGCCTTTCCCTGCGGGAATGAACAGCCGGCTAAGAGCCTTTCTTCTGCTTTCTCTCCTTTTCTCTAGGTGGACAAGCACAAGTGCTTCTGAAGCAGCGCCAGGTGTCCGTTACCAGAGGGCAAACTAAAACTGCATGGATTGAGTGTGCAGCCCAGGGCATAAATGACTTCCAGTCTGCATATATACATTGGTACCGGCACGTACCCGCCAAAGCGCCCGAACGGATTCTCTACATCGGACCAGGCCAGGTTTCTTACGATGACGATTCCTACAGGAGCAAGTATTCTTCTTTTAAGAAAGATGCAAATATCTGCACTTTCTTAGTCCACGGCATCAACGCCGACGATGAAGGTACCTACTACTGTGCCTACATGCAGTCCCACAGAACGCACAGACCACAGGCAGCCTGCACAGAAAGCTGACGGGACCCTGAGCGGCAACTTTCTGTCAAATGCAGAGAACCACAACTGCGCCTTCCAGCCTCCAGAACATCCCCACAGCTTGGTGCTCAGTAGAAATAATGGACAAAGGGAAAAGCAAGGCAACGCAGCGTGCTACAACTCAGCTGGTATAATGCTCTGGGCTGGGGAGAAGGAGCACTCCTGTGGGTGACGGCGTTACAGCTGAATTATACAGTGACACAGGTTGTGGTGGAATAACATAGATACTTACCCAAATACAGGCTGAGCTAGCAAAAATGAAGTGATGGCAGGGAGGGAGCAGAGGAGGAGGAGATTTGCACTGAAGATGCAGCCTGGGAGACTTCAAATCCAGGTCACGACGAAAATACTGGTGATACCCATCTCTGGTCACTCCCGTCTTAAGGGTTCTGATGACAGTGACTGTTTCTAACACC
>NW_009627171.1:0-4025 GCF_000690535.1 Cariama cristata | reverse complement strand
GGGAGGGAGGGAGGGGAGATAGAGGGAGGGGTTCTGTAGACAAAAGAAGCTCTGCCTAATGTTTTAACCTATATTTTTCTGTGGCATTCCAGTTTCTTCTGTAGCAAATATTTGCGGATGATCACTGAGCATAAAGAAAGCCATAATGGGAACCACCCTGATGTAACAGTATGTGAGAAATTATGTCATTTCCTAGCCTTGGCAGGAAAGATGTGTTTCTGTCATGACATCCAACTTGGGTCATTAATAGGACAGCACCTAGGAACTTCTCCATTAAAAAAGAACTTCAGCTCCTACCACTGCAGCTAAAAGAACAAATTCATTACTTGCACAGTTTCACTGTGTGTGGGTTTCCTCCCACCTATCAAACCCTATAAGACTGCGAGTCAGGGAAAACTGGATAGCTTTTTACAGATCTTGATGGCTCAAACACAGGTATTAGGATGCGTTTGTTCACAAATTTTTTCAGTCAGCCTCATCTGACGAGACATGCAGCATTTCACATTATTACCCCACAGCTTATTTGCATAAGGGCAGCGACCAAATCTGCATGCAGCTTATCCAAAGCCTACTGAAGACAGTGCTAATTTCTAAATGCAGGAGCTCTCTCTACCTCCCTACACACACAAGAGAAACCTTTCACCAGTTACACAAATAAATAAGTGTCAAAATACACCAGCATATGTACCCTCTAATTTTTTAGCATACTGTCTTGACCTTAAATGAACCTGCATTAGAATATCAATTTACCACAGTTTTACTTATGTAGGATATCTATTTTAAATTAATTGAAGACTTGCTTGTTTCAGAACCCGATTAGAAAAGAACTCTGACAGTCTTGTGAGCCTCTTACCCTATTGTTTGCCAGGTACAGGTAATTCAGGTTCTCCAGATGCTCAAATGCTTCCTCTGGCAACCCTTAAAAAGAGAAATAACTAATCAGTAACATTGGCACCTTATTACCTCTCTGAGTGAAAATACCAGAGCGTAGCCTTCTCTCTCAGATAGTATCTTTAATGTGAGATTTAAATATTTTTCATTGCCACTGAAACAATCTGACTCAGGTTTATTGTGTTGGGGTTTTTTTAAAATTAAAAAGGCTACAGACTGTTAAGAGCAATGGAAGATCATTAAAAATCCTAAGCATGCAAGGCTTGTGGCCAACTCCACTGGCAAGGGTCAGGTACAGAGCTCTGTAGACTCGCTGTACAGCTGATTATTGGTGCTCACAGCAACCATACTATCTGAGAAGTTTCCTTTGTCATTTGCTTATGAATCTGCAAATCATTTTTCTTGGAAGCACGTAATCTGAGATTGTTTAATGATCAGATCAATCTGATCTGTGACCATGATGTTGCCAAAATAACACCAGTGTTGGCATGTCATAACCTTTCTCTTGTTCTGCTCCCCCACAACCCAGACAGTCACACAGTAACCACCTCAAAGAGTTGATCCAACTCGGAGCTTACCCTCCCCCAATAATTATTAATTTTCAGCTGAATCACTCCACATCCAGCTGATCACACAAGCACAATTGCTGTCACAATGGAAAGGCTACATGTAACAGTTTCACCTGGCACTTAGATAACCGTAAGTCAAAGGTGAAGCTATTTCCCGTGTCAAAACATATTGGAAACTCAGGGCTGCACTGAAGCTTGTGAAAAGAAACATCAAGCCCCAAAGGCAGTAAGGGCAAAGTCTGAATCTTTTAAGCACAGCCCTCCTCGTGCTATGTAAGAGAGCTGGTTTGGGTCCCATACATAATATACCCACATTCTCAACAAATGCTGCTGTCTATTATTGGAATAAGGACAGCAACAGCATTCAGAGCAACTGGGTGACACACAAATTAACAACAATTCTACCTTTGTATTGCATATCTTTCTCTCTTACTATTTACCTCAATTCCTCTGCTTCTTTTGCTTTCCTTACTAGCCCTGTCAAGTTTCTCTAATAGGCATATGACTTAGCAAGCAAAACCTGCCTACAAAAATCAAAACCACTTTAGCAGGGTAGAAGTTGCCTTATTTACATTATTTGTATTTATACCAAATTTGACCAGGACTGAGTTGGACTAAACTGCACTAACTGACTGACTAGACTGAACTAAACAACTGGATTAAGAAACAAGGTCAGTCAGAAGGAAATCATTCAGCATGTAGACATTTTTGGTTCTCCAGTGCATTGCATTGATGTGCCTGTGGGACCGGAGGGAGTTTCTTGGATGAGAAGATCTCACGCCACAAGCACACAGTGTTGCTGCCAGGTCTCCTCCACTGGTTCAGTAAGGCTGCATTCTTATACACTGAGTATTATGTTTCAGATGATAAAGTGCCTCCATGATCTGTGTGACGGCTAAAGGAGTGAGGCTTATAGCTAACCACTCCAACCAAGTCAATCCATCACTCCGTGGCTTTCCTTAGCAGCTGTCACTGGCCTCACTGAATAAGCTGGTGGTGCAGAGGCACAGGCTCTGTCCGCTTCACGGCTCTGCTGGCTTACCTTTTGAAGTTAGCCTGTTGTTTTGCAAATTGAGAGTTTCCAGTCTGTAAAGACGAGCAAGCTCTTCTGGTAAGATTTCTTCTATCTGGTTATTCTAAGAAAATGGAGAGTATTAATCATCAGCAAAGTAATCCAAGAAGGATCCCAATAAACCCAGACTGTGAACTCCAATAAAATTTGGAAATGAACCCACCATGTCAAATAATTGTCAAGACTTCTCTCCGCAACGAGCCAAACTCAGATCTCAAAACCAAGACATTCAAACCCAGCAGCATTTGAAGGCATGAACCAAGTTTTGTAGCTTGTGTTCATCTCCAGAAATATCCGGCTTATGCACTGGTAGCACACAAAGACTCTGATTACGCCTGGCAAAGCCTATAATCCATCCGCCACAGCCAAACCTCGTAGCTGCAGCAAAGGCTGGCACTGTGGATTTCCAATTTTATTACTTCTGTTATTTACACGTTGCTTTAAAAACAACTCGCCATGGGCAGGGAGAGTCAAACTGGGCTCGCCTTCTGTGGTTCTACTGTCAGGGGTGACTGCAATCAGATTTTCATTAACATGCTGACTAACATTTTGACCATTAATGAGCAATTCTAGTGTTTTAGCATCTAGGGGATCAGTCAAGGCCCCACTGTGCCGGAAGCCAGGCCAATACACAGAAAGTGACAGCTGCTGCTCAAAAAGGTTCTTTGCTTTTGACAGTAGAGGAAGAAGCCATGGCTGGCACATGCCTGGGACAGAGCTGCTGAGGAAGGTGCCAGCTTATACTACACTTTTTCTAACTATGTTGCACTTGGATGGAAAGCTCTGAACAAAATCTGCATTTTATCCATCGAATAGAATTGGCAAATAGAAGCAATAAACAAAAAGAGTTGGTTAAGGGCCAAAGAGGCATTGAAAAGCATGGAACTACTGCCACCGCTCAGAGGAGGAACGGCCACGGGGCTGCCATGTTCTGGCCGTGCCCACACCCTCAGGTGTCAGAGCACAGGAGGGAAAAGATGCCTGCCCAAATGCTGGTCATAGGGATCAATCAGCTAAAACAGCAGAGCGTGGGAACCCACCGACAGTCTAGGACAGACTGTTTCTTCTACCTGAAGTTTGGATCTCATATCCTTACACGACCTTATCCTGACAAGACATGACGTCTCTGCAGTGGAACCATTTGCTGCAGCCGTGACATTAGTCTGCGGGCCGCAGGCAGCCCAGCAAGCCCAGCACCAGGCAATGCCTCTAATGGTGACAGATGGCTTCGGCCATGTTACGCCTGCTCCTGGCCGAGTCCATGTGCTGCAGGGAGAGACGGGACACTGGGGGTCACGGGTTGGGGCTGCGTCTGGACTGGTACACTGCGTTGACAACACTTGAACTAACACGTAGTGCTGCCAGAAAAGTTCTCATTAATGAAGTAATTTACCCCATCCTTTTCAAAAACACCTCAAAATGAAAGGCCATCACCAGAAACAGTAATTATTAGTTTGCACAAAAACTCTTCTCTTGCAGCTAGAAGAGAATAA
>NW_009627170.1:18145-51678 GCF_000690535.1 Cariama cristata | reverse complement strand
CCATAATGATTCTATGAGTCTATGATTTTTTTTCACTGAAATATTTCAATATTAAATTATTATTTGAAAAATTGCATGTTAAGCTTACTTACCTACAAACATTTCTTACTAACATATGAACATTTCCAAAGTTGTCATAACTGATACACTTAACCCGATACTTTTGGATCATTTTTACTGTTATAGGTATCTAAAGCAGACATCATCCAAAGCTAACCATACTGTTCATATATATATACCTATATATATAAAAATTGGTTTACTGTGTTGACAACAACATGGCATCTGAGATGCTGAAAATGAATGGAAGAGAGGTCGTATGATATCTTTTACTGGTATGTAGTTTTAGGTTGATTTGGTTACACAAGTAATAAAACTTTAGTTAGCTGCTGGTTACAGCCTTACAAATCTGAATAAAGAGAAGTTGAATGTCTAAGGGATTGACTATAGAATATAATGTGGTGTAATCACTGTAGCTGATGAGTGTTAGAGCTGCTTGGTGTCTGAAAGATCAATCTCTAATGAATTTCATGAATTTTATGATAGTCCCTGATGAGGCTTCTGTAGCAGTAATGTAGTGACTGTTGAAACAAATGAAAAAAAATTCAACTTTCTGTCTGAACCATGAAGAGTAAAAAAAATCCTAACTTTAGAAATGCACATGGTTTGGCCCTTAAACAGTTGTAATTAGACTTAATGTAAACTGGTGTTCAAAGGACGTGGCTGAAAAAAATGTAGACTCATCTTTTCTATGCCTTAAAAATTACTTGTGTAAGTGAAAGTATGTTCTTTAAATGTACCAATTTTTGTGTTTTAATAGGTATATTTATGTTGTAAGAGATTCAGCATATTTAAGCACAAAGAAAATCATGGCATTTAAGTAGTAGGTTGCCTAACTGGATGTCTTAAATAACTGAGAGAAGGTAATTTTTTACGGTCAGTGTAAAAGTAATATAATTACAATGAGGGTTTGTTCTTTGAACTCATGACAACAGAAAAACATATTAAAAGGTGAAGACCAAATCTGAAGTCTGATCTAACCTCAAAGTTCAATACCTAATTGATACCTCAGGGTTGCACCAGTTGAGTTTCAAATATCTCCAAGGATGGGAATTGCAATATTTGGCCCCTCACAATGGAAAAAAAAATAATTAACATTTAATTGGAATTTCTCTTATTCCAGCTGGATTCCTCTCATCTGTTCACTTTTCACCTGTGAGAACAGTCTTTCTTTACTTGGTATATAACCTACCATTCTGTGGATGAGGACTGTAATTAGGTTTGTCTTTATCCTTTTCTTCAGGCTGAAGAAAGCCAGCTCCCATAGTTTCTTCCTGAATGTCATGTTCACCAGCCCCCTAAGCATCCCGATGACTTTACTGAATTCGATCCAATATATCATTGCCTTTCTCATGCTGGGGAGCCTAAACTGGATACAGTATTCCAGATGCAGCCTTACAATTGACCATTGGATAGTAAGAATCAATTCCTCATTTGATGGCTATGCTGTCACCCATCTCTGATTCCCTGTGGTTTGCCTTCTATGTGGTTTGCCTTCAATGCCCCAAGAGCCTACTTGTGAATCACGTCCATTTTTTTGTCTGCCAAGATCATCAGGCTTTATTTATGCAAAGTTCCTTCCAAGCCTGTTGGTCCTCAGCCTATACTGTCATACAAGATTATTCTGGCACAGACACAAAACTTTGAACTTTTGGGTTTTATTAATTTCAGCTTTGTGGAAACTCAACATTCATTCAAGAAAAGACTAACACACTCTTCCAGCCTGTCAAGGTTCCTCTGAATGGCAGCCCAGTCTTCTAGAACACTGACTGGTTCTCTGATTTCATAGAATCATAGAATCACTTGGCCTTCTTGAACTTCATGAGGTTCACATGGGCCCACTCCTCAAGCCTCTCAAGGTGTCTCTAGATGGCACCCCTTCCCTCTAGTCTATCAACTGCACCTCTCAGCTCGATGTCAGCCATAAATTTGCTGAGGATGCACTCAGTCCTACTATCTATGTCACTGAAGATATTAAACAGTGTTGATCCCTATACGGACCCTTGAGGGACACCTCTTCTATTGATTTCCACTTAGACAATGAGCTATTAACTGAAACTCTTTGGATGTAGCCATTCAGCCAATTCTTTATCCACCTACCAGTCCATCCATCAAATCCATATCTCAGCCCAATTTAGGGCTGAGAATGTTGTATGGGACCATGAAAATGGCCTTACAGAAGTCTAGGTAGTTCTTCCCTTGTCCACTGATGCAGTCATTCCATATAATTTGGTGTCTTCCGTGAAATTTCAAAGGATGGATTCTGTCCTTTCATCTAGTTCATTAGAGAAGATGTTAAACAGCATCACTTCTATATCAGCCCCTGAAGAACACCATTATTTGAATTTCCACTGCTGATCCAAATCTTTTGCACTAGGAAGTACAACCAATATAGCCTGCTGAAACTGTATTTCACCAATATGACAATAAGGACACTGTTGGAGAGAGTAGCAAAGGCTTTGCTAAAGTCCAGATGAACAACATCCACTCCTCCTCCATCATCCGTGGAGGTAGTTTTCTCATTACAGAAAGCAAGATCTTGGTCCAGCATGATTTGTGCTTGAGAAATCTTTGCTGGCTTTCCCAAGCACATCTCATCTTTCACATGCTTCAAAATGGCTTCCAGGACCTTCCTGGAGAATAAGGTGTATCTCACCAAACTGATGTTCCCCAGATCCTCCTTCTTTACTTTTCGAAGATGTGTATGATATTTGTCTTTTTCCAGTGATGAGGAACCTTCTCCAATTGCCATGATCTTTCAAAGATGATCACTAGCTGCTTCCTCTCTGTGCTAACATGTAGGTCAGAGATGTCTGACTCCGGTGACATCCTTGAGGGAACTTGTTTGTCTTCACCTGTTAACGTGGCACTATACCTATTTAGTAAGTGGATATCCTCATATGGACAAAGAGATTTCTTTCTGTTGCTAAGTCATATTCTGTAGGTATTTTACATTGCTAGTAGAAATCCACAGGCTTTGTATTGACCATCTGATAGCAGAGACTTTCAGGACCTATCTGGGCTTATGTTGGTCTCAGTTGGTTTTAAGTTCCCTAGTGGTAAAATGATGACTGCCCGACCTCTTGTAGATGAAACCCTGTAAATACTGAATTAGCTGAAGGTGTGTCACCGTTTAAGACTGGGCTGGCAATTAAAATGGATGACAGATGCTCTCTATTAACCCATTCCTTCCCCAGAAGGGGAAGGAAAGGAGAAAAGGGGGAGAGAGACTTATGGGTTTGAAAATTAAAACTACTTCAATAAAACAATAACAATGAAATAGAGTATAATAATATTAATACTAATACTACTGCTAATAATATAAATAAAAATATACAAAACAAATATTGAGCTTCCCAATGATGATCATGGAATTGTGTGCCACAGTGGCTCTCACCGCTGATGCAGCAGTGTGGGCATCAGGGTGTCCCAGACTGGACTCAGTAGCAGACAAGAACCAGATTCAGGAATGCATAGATTACGATCGGACACATGAGAATGAGCGAAGTCCTACAATGATGCCAGCCATGAAAGAAGAAAGCCCCGACCCCCGTGATCCCTTAGCTTTATACGAAGTATCACGTGTATGGGATGGAATACTTCATTGGTCAGTTTTTGGTCACCTGTCCTGTCCACTGTTTCCTGCAGGTGTGACCCTTTTACGCCTTTTCACTTGTGGATCATAAGAGACCCAAAGGTGACCTTGTTCCCCACAGGAATAAGTACAAACATGGGCCTTTCTGCACACCAATCCTACCATTACTTTAGTAACAACTATAAACATCGAGCGTTATCAATTCTGAAAGCAGACTTTGTCTGAAAAACATGTAGTTAACTTCAGAAAATGCAGTTAGAAGAAAATTAACTGAAGGAAAAATCTACTGAAAGGAGAATTGATCCTGTTTTAGCCAAAACCAGGACAAGATGTGACACCCCAAAGTGATCTTGCCATAACAGACAGTGTTTCTTCATGTCCACTGAGATGAAGGAAGGCTGCTATGGGATTTCTAAACATTTTGGAAACTATTGAGACTGAAGCAGACTGTAACAAGAAAACCCAAGCAGATCCAGACCAAGATTGTAATAAGAAAACCTCAGCAGATCGCCCAGGCAGAGGGGATGGCAGAAGAAACCCACACTCTGAACAGTGTATTTCTAGGGAATACCTTAGGATGCTGCTGACTAGCTGTAATACTCCCTTACCCGTTTCCTTAAGGAAGTTTGCAACCGGCTATCTTAGGACACAGAGAGGTGGGTAAAACATAACACTGGAGAAAGAAGGTAGATATGGCACATACTAGGAAGGCAGTTTTTGTCTTTGGGGTTTTGGTATGGTTTGTTTGTTGGATTCCTCCCCCCCCCCACATAACCACTTTAACTTTACCATTAATACAGTTTTCTGTATTACTCTGGATTGATAGTATTGATATTACTGCAACTAGATTGACAAAAATTGTTCTATTTTCATTACAATGATAAAACAGTAATTGGACTAAAAATAAATTTTATCTCTTTATAGCTAATGTATTCTTTTTGTCCAAAAGACAAAAATTTCCAGCCACCTCACCTTCATAGTCTCCACTTATGGATGCACAGCTTTTCATGGTTCCTCCCTACTTGCTATTCTGGGTTTGGACACTTGTTTGTGCAGGGTCTCTGCAAGGAATTGGGCGATATCCTGTTTATCTTCCCTGATCCTCTGCTGTCTACCCTCCTCCCACTGATTCTTCATTTGGTGGCTCAGAGCCTCCACCACACGGTACCTCCCACAGGTGAGGCCACAGGTGTCTTCAGCCTAAGGGAGAGGCATCGAGCATTTCTTGTAGCCTGAAATCTGGATGGTTGTGTCTTTCCTTAGGAGCTCCACATCTGTGAAGGACTCCAGTGTGGTGGAGTCCTGTCCTATGGCACACCATTATGTTGTGCAGAGCTGTGTTGTCTTAAGCACTACCTCTGGGCCACCTTCCACACCAGCTTGTGTGTCAACTGCTTATTTGCTCTTTGCCGGCCCCGTTGCCATATTCCTGTGGTCACTACTGCTCTGAAGCAGCAGCTATGCAAGTGATCCCCATCCAACAGGAGTCTGTCATTCCCACATCAGGGAAGCCAGCTGAGGCTGAAGATGTGCTCACTCCCAAGCAGGAAGCAGTAATCAGAAGCAGAAGCCCAGCTCTGTGAACAGTAAACAACCCTGTGACAACTGTCATGATGTGTACCTTGGGTTACCAAGGGATGTGGGAGGGTAACATTCCCCTCCTCAACTGAGAGGCTGAGAACAAGGACTTGCCAGAAAAAAATCAGAAAGTTTGCATTTCTGAAAATACTAAAGAGAAAGTAGCATGATCTAATGGTTTTGAAATATTGTTGTGTTGCTTATGGCACATAAAATGCCTGTACAAATTCACATTGCCCTTGTCTGTGCTTTCCTTCATGTAAACTTGAAAATTTATTTTTCCTTATGAAGAATATTACTTTTTTTTAATTTTATTTTTTTAGGTAACAGAGCTGCAGCAAGGGAATGAATGACCTTGAAAGCTTTCTCTCTACATCCATGTTACAGTTTTCATTCCCACTAAAAGCAACAGAGACCTGTGGAAGATAAGAGCCCAAATGAGTAAGTGTGAAACTGTTAAAGACTGGCAGAGCTGGCAGAGGAGGTGGAAGATGAGAGTTCTGCTGTTTCTAGACAAAATTCAGAATTTTTTTCCTCATGTCTAACTACAACATACATCATTGTCAACAGAAAGTAAAAAAGAGTTGGCAGCATTTCCCAAAGATAATACTAGTAATTTCAATACATTAACCATAGACAATAATGGACAGCATCTTCAATTTGAATAGACATTTTCTGGACATTCAAAGAACTCTGAACAAAGATGAGAATACTATTGAAGAGCTGTGAGGTACAGCAACAAGAAATACTGATGGAGATTATTTCTGTCCTTAATTGTCTATGGATCGTATGAAGTCCACTTGTTTCTCTTAGAAAAGGTAAATACTATATTTGCTCTTACAATTACAGGAATCTTAATAAAAAGGATTAATTTTTATAAAAGTCACTGCATCACAAACAAGCAGAAGGAATTTAAAGTCAGTGTGCAGTTGCAGAGCTATAATATCACTGGGATTACAAAGACATGTTGGGATAGCTGCATGCATGGCTGGAATGTTGTGATGGACAGACAGAAGGTCTTTAAAAAAGACAAGCTAGGAAGGTAAGAAGAGGGGCAGTGTGTGATGTAAAGGGGTGACTGGAATGCAAGGAGCTTTCCCTTGGGACAGGTCATGAGACAGTCAGGAGTTTACAGGTAAGGGTCAGAAGACAGACAAAAACAGAAGTGATGCTAAGATGGCTACCTGCTCTGACTATTCAAGAAAAGGAAGTAGCTGAAGCTTTCTTTAAATAACAGGAAGAAACCTCACAACTGTAGGACTTAGTACTCATGGGGGAGTCCAGCTACCTGGACAGCCGCAGAATGAGTAATATAACTTGGCACAAACAATCCAGGAAATTTCTGGGGTGTGTTAATGACAATTACTTGATGCAAGTGCTTCAGGAGCTGACTACAGGGGATTTTCTGCTGGACCTGTTGATGTTTGATGATCAACAAAGATTGTGGACAGAAGTGAGCAAGACATGTTAGAGTCACAACCATGGAATTTGGAAGAGCATATTCTATTTTGTTGAAGGACCTGCTTGAAAGGATGTCATGGGAAACTACTCTGGACGGCTGAGGGTCAAGGGGCCCAGGATATCTGGCTAATCTTCATAGACGACCTCCTCAGAACACAGGAACAATGCACAGAAAGTAAGGCAGGCCAGCTTGGATGAACAGGAAATTCATAACTAAGCTCAAATTTTAAAAGGAATTATTAATAAGGCAGAAAAAAGGATGGGCTACTGAACAGAGTCAGGAATGACAAAACTCAGCGCAGTTGAAAATAGAAAAGGATGTGAAGGTCAACAGGATAGGTTTATGTAAGTATCTCAGCTGCAAAAAGACAGTTCAGAAAATGTGAACTTGGTCCCCAGGAGAACTTGGGACACAGTGATAAAAGACATGGGAAAGGTCAAGGTGGGCAAACCCTCGAACAGATTGAATAGAGAGCTTGTGGGGTTTCCATGCTTGGAGATATTGAAAACTCAACTAGACACAGCACTAAGCAACCTGCCCTAAGCGGACCTAGTACGAGGAAGACGTTGGACTAGATGGCCTCCATAGGTCTCTTCCAACATACACGACTCTATGAAAATACTTTTTAATATTCTAAGGAATTGATTTAAGAAGAAAATAAAATTTATTCAGTTTGGATTTTTTTTTCCTAATAAAACTATCTTCCTAACAGGTATTCTTTAGTTCATAAGCATATAAACCTATCATGATTAGTGGTTACTTCTATTCATAGATATTCTGAATGAACTACATATATCATTACCAAAAATGCTTGAGAGTAATGAAGAGGAGATCACAAACCCTTTAATGAAGTTACACATAACAGAAATTATATTTTTGTTTTATTTTACTTTACCAAGTGCTGCTGAGATTGTATGATATTTGAGGGACATTCTAAAGGAATTTTGAGCACATCTATGTGTAAATTCTGGTTTGTATTCTTATATTATCACATTTCATTCCATGTACATCTTAACTACAATATTTATAAACAAAAGAAAAGTCTATTTTACTTCCTTATTAAAATGTTTGGAATGCTACTTTAAATATTCAGTAGCGGTATGGAAATTTACTAAAAAAATACAGACTTTCTGTTGATATATGTAAGCAGAAACCTATATATGGGATGTTAATATATTGGAAAACTAACAGTTTCTCCTTTAATAACCCTAGTTAAGCAAAACTATTTTTAATGTAAAAAAACAGGAGTGAAGTTTTGAAACATTTTGTATGGAAAAAAAGACCACTTTTCAGTAACCATGATTATTTTTTCAGACTAGGAAATGGACAGTAGTCAAAGACATGTACAGTTAAAGCAATTATTCTTTAAGCAATACAATAATTATAGATTTCAATTTGCTGCTTACCTTGTCACTTCTCCCTTTCACAAAGGAAAACAGAGTAGTTCTATTTCTTTTCAAGATCTTGTGTGAAAACAAGGGAAAAGGGCAGCTGAATTTCAGTAGAAGTTATTTTCCATTTTTATTCCTTTTTAGATTACATTTCTGGTTTATGTATAGAATTACTTGAATTACTTTTCCTAAATTAATAACAATATACTACAATAAAACAATCATATTGAACTTCCTGATACAGAAATTTCTAGGATTTTTAACCCTTTAAAATTTTGGTTTAAATAATATTAATCATAATGGTTTGGGTTCTGATATTTATTTACAATAATAATAAGAAATGTAATTATTGGATAACATGATCATGTCAGAACACTGTTAAACTACTGAAAATATTTTGAAACTATGGAGCAAATACAACAACAGAAGGTTCAAAAACTTATGACCATGTAGGAATTTGTCCATTGAAACTTACTTACAGGTATAAAATTATGTAAAGATATTAAAACCACTTTGCAATATTATTACACAGAGAAAAACGGGGTCTTAACCTGAAAGAATCATCAGCTATGACATGATGATGAGAAAACCAAAAATAATTATGGACTAGTGCAAAGGGCATCAACTATATCAGTAATAGAAGTGCTCTTTCATAAGAAAATGTTCAAACTGCAATACAAACAGTGAGGGAGGGTTTGACATTTTCTTTTTAAACATTGCTGTAGGTATGAACTTCCTCTTTATCCTTCTTTATGAGCAAATCTGCCAGGACATGAACTTTCCTGTGAAAGTGGTGAAGTCACACAATTCTATTTAAAATGGAGTATATTCAGTTATTATCCAATTCACTATTTTCTGTAATATCTTTTCAAGCATCTGATACTAAGAAATAACGGACTGTGCAGTTCCAGCTAGAAAAGATGCCCACAGGTGGTCTTTTAGATGCTTTCCTGAGCCACAGTCAGATTTCTGCTATAAATTTTCCGGACAGCAAAATGGATTTTAGTCTGAATCCTCACTCGCACCCCCCACCCTTTACAAATATCTCTGGTATCATCCCACTAAAAAGTTAAGAAAAAAACATTAAAAAAACATTTTTAACTTTTGTCATAAGGAACCTAGAACTATTGTATCAGAGTTAGGACACAAGAATTGAGAAGCATAACAATTTTCTGAATTAGAGCCGCAGTGAAAAGTTGATATGCTGGGATCTCATAAAAGTTTAAAGTTTCTTGAATTCCACTAAATAAAATTTTAAAGAAAACAATATGTATGACTGTGTGGTTAAAGCTCTGGTCCAACATTAAAAACATGCATTTTGATTCTTGGTCATAGATAAAGTGTGTCCTTGAGCAAAGGACACTTTGATTCTCAAAGTATTTAGACCTACAACTGTCAGATCCAGAGCCCATAAAATTACTGAGAATTTTTTTCATGTGCTTCGGATCAAACTTTTAATCATATCATATTTTTTCTTCTTTTACTCCATAGTTTGTCTTGATTTCTTTGTCCTTTTCTGCCCACATATTATGAAGGGGGCTCCAGTCTAAGTGACACTATATTACAAAAATAAATCACAAGTCTACTATGAAGGTTTATGAAATGTATTCACTTAGCTATTAATCCAATTTCCTACTAGTGGTAAAAGAAACAGTAGGACGAAAGGCAGAAGCCTCTTAGCAGATGGTAAACATTTATTTGCTTAACACATCATTTGGTCAGATTTTAGAGAACAACACTCTCTGCAGGTTTTCTAGTCAGAAATCAAAATAAATCTTCCAACTGGATCTGCCTATGTTAAGCTGACTACACAGTGCTGGTAAAGAGATCTTAGCTAGGAAGGCTTTACACCCATCTCATCTCATCTGCGAGGAGAAAACCTTATGTACCAGGATACTTTGTCGTAATCACAGGGACACTCAAATGGCAGAAAGAGCTTTGGCTTGTGTCTCTCTCCTTATCCATTTATGCAGCCTATGAAACATAAAATCCTGGGAGAAGCCATCTTGGAAACACAGGAAACAGTTCCAGCCTCTGAATCATGTTTCCAAAGAGGTATTTGATCTTATCTTATTCAAGAAACAGCAATATTATGATTTGACCCATAGTTTAGCACTCTAACTGTTGTGTATACCAATCTGAGAATTTAACAGTGTCCAGACAACTTGCATACCTAATTTGCTTTTGTTGAATCGAATGCCTGCAGCCACGTGTCTAAGTTTTTCAATTCTGAACATTGCAATATCTAAGTATTCTTTTTGGAACTCTGCATTTGCCCTCACTTCTCCAAAAAGTTACTCTCCTGACCACAGAGAGCTGCCTCCAGGACATTTTAAAAGTTTTTTGTTGTTTTGTTGTTTTATTTTCGTGGAGAGAAATAAATGTTTTAGCCCGTGTTCAACTCTGAGAGCAAAACATAACAGATGGTCGCATCTTCAAATTTCACAGAAGTTGAGGGAAATGTCTTATGTAAAAATTATCTGCATTTCTGAGGGAAAAAAGATGAAAAGTTTTTTTAAGAAAAGAA
Organism: Cariama cristata; assembly: GCF_000690535.1. NCBI lineage: Eukaryota > Metazoa > Chordata > Aves > Cariamiformes > Cariamidae > Cariama > Cariama cristata. The sequence continues at coordinate 41,065 of NW_009627170.1, read as the reverse complement.
GGAGCAGTGGAGAAATATATTTCAAGCTTTAAAAGTCTCCTTATAAGTAAGCACAAAGTAATGCTCCAGAGGAAAAAAAATCACTCTTTTTAACTTCTGCTATGTCTTTGTCCATCTTCCCATTGAATTTCAAGTGGTAAGGATATTTTCATGAAAGAAAAATATTTTTTTCCTATTTAACAGTTCTCAATGATGGTATATCAATGAAGTAATAACCTGTTAACCTGTGCTGTGACAACAAAGCCATTTACTCCTCAGCCAGTTGTAATGTTACAAACAGATGATTATGATTAGCTGGGGATATAATAGTGCAAGTGAGAAAGTTCTGTAGAAATGGACTTTATGTTTATTCAAATATCTTTAGTATAAAAAGATGATGATGGAAAGAAATAGTTAAAATTGATTCTAAGTATAATTCTTTTCAAAGTCTGTTATCAAGTTGTAGCTAGTCTTCGGCAAGATTTTATAGCATGCTTTCTGCATAGCTCTCCCTTTGGATCCTTTTTGAACTTTGAAAAAAACTTTTTGAACTTTTTGAAAAAAATAAACATGCTGTTTGTATTGGCAGTCAGCAGTAAGCTATTGTTTTTATTTTCAAGAGGAAAAAATCTAACAAAAAAATGAGGCCAAGCAACCCCCTTCTAATAAACATAAAATGAATGTGAACACCAGTAATTTGTGTATTTCAAAACTACTACATTGTGTTTAAACACATGACAGTTTCCAGACACCTTTTTTATGACACATAGAATGAAATAGTAGGTTTTATTTTTATTCAGAGTAATTTTTGAGAGTGTTAGATGCAAACAAATTATTTATTGGCGTCTCTCTGTGTTTGTGGTAGTTTCCTTCATTTCCTTTTCAATCAGTTTATTTTATCTGTCATGCCAAGAAATCATAAAATTTAAGTGAACATGGTATTTTAGTTCCCTGTAGAAATGGTATGCAGAGTACAAATGGATGATGGTGATGGTCACGGGTGATTTAACTGAATGATATGCTGGAAATCCGGAATCACAGTGGTATAGAGAGGATTGTGTTATTTATCAGTGTTTCCACAATGTATATCTCTATACACAGAAACATGACAAGGAATGAAAATGGGGATATTGTTCAGGTAGGATAATAGCTTACCCACCCTAAACTGTTTCCCAGAAAAGTATGTAGGTCTTTGTGAAAACAAAACAAAACAAAACAAAACAGACAATAACACCACCACCACCCCCCCCCAAAAAAAAAAAAAAAGCCCCAAAAATCATTGTGTAACATTTGTTTCCGTACTTATTTTGAACTATGGAAAAAACCTTTTGAATACACACAGAATTGTACTTTCTGTACTTTCTAGCTAGATATTTTTACATTTATCCTGCCAGACTGCATATAGACCACCAGCCATGGGCTAAACAACTGCATTACACATTTAGGTAGCTATATATTCACCAATCTTCTATATTGGGTGGGAGAACCACTCCACCTCAATCACATGTTCATTAATTTCATTTTTTCTACCTACCTTTAAAAATATACATTTTTCAAAAAACTTTCTAGGAGTACAGTATTACATGTCAGTAACTATTCAGGCAACAGATAGAAGAGGTAATTTTTGAGTGAGTACTGAAGTGCTAAATTTGCAAGCAGTCAAAACAAAATTTTGTTAATTACCTTAATCATACACCTGTCATTTCTTTTCTCTGCAGTTCTCATTTTCATTTCTACTTTTATAACAGTGAAAATTCATAGGATTGTTGCTTTTTAAAAGGGAGAAGTAAGCAACAGGATTGTTTTGATTTTCCTCATTATTGAAACAGATATATGAAAATAGCTACTGAAAATAAATTAATTTACATTTTCAGTCAGAATAACCGTATTTATTAAGGTTTATACTCTGAATTTAAAGCTGAAGTAGTTTGGTATAAATCTGCACTTGAAAAACTAGATAATTTTTACAAACTCTAAACATTGGTCTTATAAGATTAAATTCCTCTTAATTCACAATGAAAGAACCCGTACAATTGTCAATTACATTTGTGAAATGTAGAGAAACGAATGGCTTCAAGGACACTTAAACACATAGAATATTGTTTAAAAAGAACTGCCTCATTGCCCTATCCAAAGAGTAGGGAAAAAACAAGCTCACCAATTTTAAATTAAGAAGAGATTTTATAATTTGTCCCAATCCAATTGGAAGTACTGATGTGTGTGAAGATCTTTAGTGGTCACAACACATTACCTGCCTGACCAGCAAGGTACAGTCTTATCTCAAGATCTAATATTTTGATCTTGGTATAAAGACAGAAGACATACATGAAGACATTACGTAATGTAATGTATAATAAACAAGTAAGCAAAGCTACCTTACGTCAGGTTCAATCTCATTATCCACAGCTGGAGGGTGACTGGGTATTTTGTGATCAGGATTCTAAAGAGTAACTGTATTTGGCAAGCATTTTCAGACTCTTCTCATGTATCTTATTTGGTATCTCTTTTTTGGGTCTGAATGTGCTCTGTATCCCCAGCTTCACATCAACTGTCTCTTTTTAAGAGGTAGTGAAAATATAACTCAGAAAGTAACTGGAATTTTGATAATGCATCAAATATTTGCTGAACAAGTCTATAATTTGTTGTGTTCTAATGAAAAACACCACTTTGACCATTTCATTTTTATCTGCTCTTAGCAAGTAGTATTCACTCAGATAATAGTACAAGCAATGGATAAAGAATATTGCTATTAGCAGCTGTACAGGCAGTTCCTGGAAGAAACATTCTGACACTAAGTATAAAGGTTCTTGGAAAAAGACACACATAAGTCAATAGAGTTTCTATATTTAAAGCAGAGTTTGAAAAATAGCACTATTTTAAAAAAAAGTTACTGATTTTTTTTAATTGTTTTCATGTTTGTTTATGTTTTATTAGATATCTGAAATGAAAATTCAGGTCTAGAGTTGCATGAGAATCCAAGTTTTCAAATTTCAGTGCTCATATAAGACTCAAAGATACTACTGAATCATTTCTTGGGAGAGCAGCCAAAAGTAAAAAGGTGTCTCTCTGCATTTTCATTTACCCAAAGTCAGAAGAGATGAAGTTCTTGAAACAGGGTCTGGTTAAAAATAATTTCCTACTCTAATTAATGTGGTCAGTGTTAACACTGAGTAGTGAGTTCCTAAAAAACAATAGATCAGTTTATTTCTGTGCCATTTAAACTTGCCATACACCATAATAAGACAAGAAGGGCTTATTTTTTTTCCTTTCTCTAAACACAGACTCTCTATGTTTTCAAGACACTGTTTGTCTTTAAGATTTTGAGAAATACAGTAACAGAAAAGTAACTGAGAGTCTGAATATTAATCCTTTAGAAAAGGTTTATATAATATGGTCAAAAAGACAGTGCACTTCCCATGTGGTAATATCAGACAAAATTAACCAAAGGATGGACTCTAATTCTGACACTGAAATTCCAGCACTACAAACAAAAGATGCTGTCCCACGCTCTTCTTATTCTCATTTGCCTTAGATCACTTTCAAATATTAGCCCAAAGATATTCAAGTTTTTCTGATGGGACGTCAGCACTTCAAACTGACAATACCTAACGTAAGTATTATGTTTATGTTTTATTTTCATTATTAAAGTGAAATGACATTAGCATGAAAAAGATACAAGTACAAACTTACCTCAAATTGAACAAAACATTGTTACATTCCATGTTTTTATGGAATTTATGTTCACCTTCAGGAACAATAGAACAATTTAATGGAGTCATATTTTTTCTTCAGGGACACATCAACTGCAGCAGCTTTGATTTGGTGTCAACACTTGGAGATATAATGAAGACTAATGTTGACTAAATGTCAAACAGAAAATATTTAGAAAAATGGAAAGTGATCAAAAAAAGGTCATCCGTTGCTCTGTGAGATACTTTTGAGTTTTATAGGTTCTCTTGCAGACCTTTAGTGTTATCAGCATGCTGAGCAGATCGGTTATATAGTATATGACAAGTTCTGCTCTGAAATGCACACATGGAAGTCTCAAATACCGTAGAATATCTCAAAGAGTAACAAACAGCTATGGTTAGGCAGCTGATTTGAATTGCTATCAGATATACTTTCAGAGCTCAAGCACTTAGTTTACATGAGGATACCTGCATTTGAACACCTACATTTTTCTGTCTGCACTTTGGGTTTAAATCTGCCCTATAAAATTATCTTAGATATATTTCTGTTCCTATTTTTATTCTCATTTTAATTTATTATTTCCAGTTATTCTGTAAAAAATTACTTTGTCATCCTTTACTGATCAGTATAAGCTTTTCACTACTGTGGGAATTTCTTTCTTAGAATAAACTCTCAATCTTTTTTCTTTTCTATCTTAACTTAAAGCCTCTGAGCCAAGTTTTAAATTGCAATACAAAATAAATCCATCATTTAAAAATAAAATGAACCTTACAGATAGAAGGGAAGGTTCTAGAATTATATAATAATAGAATATAATCATAGAAAGGTTTGGGTTGGAAGGGACCTTTAAAGATTATCGAGTTCCAATCCCTCTGCCATGGGCAGGGACATCTTCCACTAGGACAGGTTGCTCAAAGCCACATCCAACCTGATTTTGACCACTTCCAATGATGGCATGCCCACAACTTGTCTCGGAAACCTGTTCCAGTGTTTCACCATTCTCACTGTAAAAAATTTCTTCCTTGTGTCCAGTATAAACCCACCCTCTTTCAACTTAAAACCGTCACCCTTTGTTCTGTCACTATATGCCCTTGTAAAAACTCCCTCTCAGTCTTTCTTACAAGCTCCCTTTAAGTATCAAAAAGCTGCAATCAGGTGTCTCCAGAGCCTTGCCTTCTCTTCTTTTTTCTTCTCTTCTCTTTTCTCTTCTCTTCTCTTCTCTTCTCTTCTCTTCTCTTCTCTTCTCTTCTCTTCTCTTTTCTCTTCTCTTCTCTTCTCTTCTCTTCTCTTCTCTTCTCTTCTCTCTCCTCTCCTCTCCTCTCCTCTCCTCTCCTCTCCTCTCCTCTCCTCCCCTTTCTTCTCTTCACAGATCTGCCAAGTAATCACGTATATTTAAATTACATTAACCATGCCTACATGACATGATATATCATCAAATAGTTCTGAATGGAATCAGAAACGTTATACCCCTTCAAAATTAAGTTCTGCTTTATTCTCAGAAGTTAAATACTAAACTGTTTCTGTTTCCAGTATTGAATTAATACATTTGGAAAAGCTTAAAGTATGATGTGCTTGAGGGTAGGAAGCCTCTACAGAGGGATCTGGACAGGCTGGATTGATGAACCGAGGGCAACTGTATGAGATTCAACAAGATCAAGTGCCAGGTCCTGCACTTCGGTCATAACAACCCCATGCAACACTACAGATTTGGGGATGAGTGACTGGAAAGCTGCCTGGCAGAAAAAGACTTGGGGGTGTTGGTCGACGGCTGGCTGAACATGAGCCAGCAGTGTGCCCAGGCGGCCAAGAAGGCCAACAACATCCTGGTCTGTATCAGAGAAAGTGTGGCCAGCAGGACTAGGAAAGTGATCATCCCTTTGTACTCAGCGCTGGTGAGGCCGCACCTTGAATACTGTGTCCAGTTTTGGACTCCTCACTACAGGAAGGACATTGAGCTCCTGGAGCGTGTCCAACAAAGAGCAACCAAGCTGGTGAAGGGCATGGAGCACAAGTCTGATGAGGAGCGGTTGAGGGAGCTCCGGGTGTTTAGTCTGGAGAAAAGAAGGCTGAGGGGAGACCTTATCGCCCTCTACAACTACCTGAAAGGAGGTTGTAGCAAGGTGGGGGTTGGTCTCTTCTCCCCGGTAACTAGTACTAGGACAAGAGGAAACGGTCTCAAGTTGCACCAGGGGAGGTTCAGGTTGGATATTAGGAAGAACTTCTGCACTGTAAGAGTCGTTAGGCATTGGAACAGGCTCCCCCCGTAAGAGTTGTTAGGCATTGGAACGGGCTCCCCAGGGAGGTGTTGGAGTCACCATCCCTGGAGGTGTTCAAAAAACGTTTAGATGTGGCCCTTCAAGACATGGTTTAGTGGGTTTAGTGGGCATGGTGGCATCGGGTATACGGTTGGACTTGATGATCTTTAAGATCTCTTCCAGCCATAATGATTCTATGATTCTATGTACAAACCCTTGCATTTTGACATATAGGGACATCTTTCTCACCTGGTTTAAATCTCTGGGAATTTCACAGTTTTGATATTGGATTAATTTTTGTCTAGTGATAATTTTCAGTTCTATTTCATGCTTCATGTAAGGGTTCCTTGTACAAATTTTGACCTTAATGTTCCTCTACAAAAAGGGAAGTGGCTATTTAAACGTATACCTCTGTAAGTTTCACTCCTCCAGATATTCTGATTACACAGAGTAGAAGTATGCTAGTAAAGTAATGCTACTGATTATAAAGAAGTTTAATGAAGATATTGCTTTGCTTTTATTGCAAGCAGACTCTTGCAACCTTATAGTAGTTTCTGAATTTAACTCTCTATTTTACATCAACTATATCCATTGTATTTGGCTATGATACTTACCTTTATGCACCATTTTGTACCTTTAAAAATACAAAAATCCCCAATTTCCACATTAGTTTAACTTTATATTGACTTGCTGGATTTCTAAGAACAATTAAGGTACTCTATAAACCTATTAATTGTATTATTGTTTTCTTGCTAAAGTAATTTGTTATAGACAATTAGATAGATACTTGTTATATTTGAAACCCTTTTTGGAATTATAAAGATTTGAAGGTTATTTTCCCATTGACATTACTGGGAATTCAGTTCATATGTCAACAGTAAAAGAGCTGAAAATACATATGAAAGAAATATGCAGTAGTGCTTAGAGATGTAAACTACCTTCCTATTAAAATGAATCTTGCAGAATTGCTTATTATAATGCAGTTATTTCTCTAATTGAGGTCTCATTATTTCTGAGAAGTCTGAACATAAGCAGTAATTTCTTTTTTCTGTAGCGTAAACATGTATCATAAAAAGATACATTCTGAATAAGATATATTTAGAACAATGGTTTTACTTAGTATGTATAATCTATGCTTGAAAAATATATGAAATTTATGAAATTTTTTCTTAAAAAGGAAAATAAGGAGGTCAAAGAGACAGCAAGGGATGACACTCATAGCCATAGCTAACATGAAATATAAGAACAGCAAAATTGTTACTGCAACATTGTTTTTTAATGTGGTATCAAAAAATATTTGTCAGATGCAATGTTAAGCAGTAAAATTCTGTTGATTATTACAGTCCAATTATGTTAATTTCCATTACTTGTAAATCTTAACAAGTATTTATTTTTAAACTGCGAATAAAATACTTTGTGTGTGAAAAACTCAATACATAGTTCACAGGATCTTCAAAGCACTGTCATCAGCAGTCACCTCTTTTCATATAGAAACCAGGTGAAAGATAATGTAATGTGAAAACAAAACAGTGCAAAGTTAATAGGATGCGTCCGGAGCAGGGCTTTTGCACCTAAATTGGCACTTAAGTGAAACATTTGTTCTTAGGTATTCCCCTGGCCCTTAACCCCCAAAACAATGCAGGTCTGTGTTTTTAACGTTAAAATTTACTGGTTGCCTAGAGTTATATTTCTATATTCATCTCAAAGAGCTTCACCACTGGTACGGTTAAGTAGTTCAGTAGTCTTTTTTTCTACCTGGACATTAATGGGATATACAAACTAGAGGTTGCTCTCATGAAACCTTTCCAGATTTTCAGTCTGCTAATAAATTATACACCTTTTCAGTAAGGACATTTCTGGTCTTTTGGCTAATGAGAATGAATAACAACACAGCTGTGGGCAGGAAAGTTGTTCAAGAAGAGTTACTACTGCTCAGTGACCATTGCCTCAAACTGACATCACCTCAAAGTATAAGAGTATGTCTTCACCATCATCACCTCTCCTGGCCAGTGAATTCTGAGCTATCTTTCAGACTAGGCAATCTTCTGAAGTAAGGCATTAATGATTTTAAGATGACTGACTTTCAAACACCACTATTTTAAGCACTTTCTGTGAGCTTTTAGAAATTGCATAAAGAACATATTGACCTTAGCTGTCTTTCTATTCTGTATGCCTGCAGATTTTGCCATTATTATTTGTCCTTTCCTCTCTTCACCCTATGAGGAATGCCTTATTATGATCAGATAATTGTTAAGTGTCCATTTTCTTTACAAAATCTAGCAATTTATTCAATTTAACAGCTATAACTTGAGGTCTAAATTGCTTACTTTTGTTGTATGTTTGGTCTGTACTTCATTCTATGTTTCTAAAGTTCCCTAGCGCTGTGATTTTGTTTAAAACATAATCTTCTGCCAGTACATACAATACTACTATTGTCCCCAGAGATAGTCTCTCCTTTTCTCATTCTTATAGTCTTTCCTGGATCTCAGGGCAAATCCTCTCCAACGGCCTGACTTCAGAAAGAATAGGATTTCTTCTTTTTCTTTTTCTGTTCAGGGGAAATTATTTTTAGATCTACAAGGTCAATTCTACCACTTTGAACCTTCAGTCAATGTGATACATGAGAAATAACAGAGGAAGGATTGGCTCCAAGGATCAAGATGTAGAATCTTTCCATCAGTTAAATCAGCTGAAAAAAATGTCATTAGTACCCACTAGCCGATGTGTTAGTGATGATAGATATATGTGTCATATTTGTGTCGATTTTCTCAAATCACTATGAGATACATAAAGAAAAGAACTGAAAGATTTTTTATCAACTCTGGCACTAAAAATCAGATTTAAAAAAATGCCAACTATCATTGCCTCAGAAATTCAAATAGACAGAAAAAACCTAAATAGCAAAACTATGGAGGTTATAAAATTATCATTAGTGTAATACAGGTATATATGGCACATCCATTCAGCTAAAATGAAAAAGGAGAGTCACAATTTGATTTTTCAGTACTCTAATCAGTCACCAAATATTCATGATTTTCAGCATGAAATAAATAAAGCAAAAAAACCTCAGTAACAGCAACAAGCAAACATTCATAGCTTTAACAGCTGACCTCATCACAAGAGGCTACTTTTCTTTCAGTATGTCTAACATCCACCTGAGGCACTGCAGTAACAGTTCCCAGCTCCCTGTCATCCATTTCAGCTTTTGTGTTACTTCAGTGCTGTAGGCAAGTTTAATAAAACAAGAATTCAGGGATTTGAATTAATTATATTTTAAATAGTTAAATATTTGGTTACAGATTAGGTCTATTCAGTATTCCCTATTGTTCTACTAACAGTGTTCTAGTCTCCTTTAAAAATAAAAAGAACCAAACCCCAACTTTCTTTTTGACTTATCACAAAGTCTCAAAACAATCCCACATGGATCAAAAGACTGTCTTAGCTAAGAAAAAATTGCATAGGCTTTTTGCCAATGTCACCTCAATTATATAGTCATCAGTGTTTTCACAGTAGGACACGAAAGCTGGTGATAGGTTTGCTTTCCCCAGGGTTCATTTTTCAGCTATAGGGTTGACACGGATACATCTAAAGTGATTTGACTAAGATGCTGGTTTCCTATTGGGAAGCAAATAAAAAATTTGCTACCATCAAGTATGACCAGAGTCATCCCCTCCCAGTAACAAAAATTATTAATCATATGAAGTAGAGAACTGTTTTTTTAAGTTCATACTTTCATTACCATGTGCATTCAAAAAATATTCCAAACTGAAAGTTCCACTCCACTATGAAATCTGCAGTGTAGATTGTTGACACCATATATTTCCAAATGATCCTGAAATTAAGAGTATTTGCAATGTGGGGGGAAAAAAAGTTACATAAGTCATATTTCACCTATTCCCAGTCTCAACAGAAACCTGAATTTCTCATTGTTCTCTGAATTGGATGCAGACACTGTGCAGGATATACTAGGTCTTCTGAGAAACAAGGGGAAAGAATAATACCTTATCATAGCCAACAGTCCAATCTGTGTAAAGCATTAAAATGCTTTCTTGTATTTCTAAGACTATCTGTAGGATTAGTTTTGAAAATAACATAGAAAATAGTTCAGATCCTCCAGGTCACAAAAACTGTAACTTTTAGAAGATTTCAACATGGGTACTTAGTATGCAGAGAGGACTAAACTCCGTTACCGAAATAGAGACAACTTTGTACATAATCCTCTCTATGATACTGTAAGATATACAAAATATTTATTCTGTCCTGGCAAATATAATACTGAACTTATAGCTGATCTGTATCCTTTGGACCAGTCACTGGAGGTTAATCAGAATTAATAAATACTGAGATATTTCAGAGAATCATAGAATGGTTTGAGTTGGAAAGCACTTTTAAAGATCATCTAGTCCAACCCCCCTTCCAGGAGCAGGAACATCTTCCACTAGATTAGGTTGCTCAAAGAGCCATCCGACATGTCTTTGAAATCTTCCAATGATGGGGAATCCCCAACTTGTCTGGAAAACCTGTTCCAGTGTTTCACCAGTCTTATTGTAAATATTTTCATCCTTATGTCCAATACAAACCAAGCTAAGAGCAGAGAAGAGGAGGACAATCATCCTTTTTTTTATGCAGTCCAGGATATGCTTGGCTTTCCAGGGTGCAAGTGCACATTGCTGACTCATGTCCAATTTTTCTTCCACCAGTATCCCCAAGTCTTATTCCCCAGGGCGGCTCTCAATCCATTCATCCTCTAGCCTGTATTGATACTGAGGATTACCCAGACCCAGGTGTTGGACCTTGCACTTGGCCTTATTGAACTTCACAAGGCTCACATGGGCCCTCCTCAAGCCTGTCAAGGTCCCTCTGGATGGCATCCATTCCCTCAAGCTCATTAACCGCACCATCAGCTTGGTGTCATCTGCAGACTTGCTGAGGGTGCACTCAATCCCACTTTCTACAGTTATTCATAAAGATATTACATAGCAATGGTCCCTGTAAGAACCCTTGAGGTGACACCATTTTTTACTGGTTCCCACTTGGACATTGAGCAATTGACTATAGCTCTTTGGACATGGCCATCCAGCCAGTTCCTTATCCATCTAACAGTTCCTCCTTCAAAACTACATCTTTCCAATTTAGTGCCAAGAATGTTGTGTGGTACCATGTCAAAGGCCTTACAGCAGTCCAGGTAGATGACATCTGTAGCTCTTCCTTTGTCCACTGATGCAGTACTCTATCATAGAAAGTCATTAGATTAGTCAGGCATGATTTGCCCTTGGTGAGGCCATGCTGGCTGCCCTTAATCAGCTCTGTCATCTATATGCTTTGACACGTCTGTTCCATGATCTTACTGTGCATGGAGGTGAGGCTGACTGGTCTGTAGTTCCCATTTAAATGGCATGAGAGTTTTCTAAGTTTTAGGTAACTAAAGCAAACTTATAGGTTGGACGATTATTTCCTTAGTCCTAATTAATTTCCAAGTAATGTAAAAAATTATTTCACTGTTTTACCAAATACTTGTCTTGCCACTGAAGTAATAAGAAAAAAGGTAGTGAACTCTTAATTGATTTTTCATCTTAAATGCTATGAAGTGAGTAAGCTGAAAACAGCAAAAAAGTTTTTTGGCAGCAATTATAAATTAAGCAAGCAGCCAAAGAGATTTTTTTTATATATACTCTTACACTGTAAGGGTATGCTAAAGCCTCAGATTTTATCTCAGATTTTTTTGCTCCTTTCTACTTTCCTCATCTCCTTTTAGAGTCTTTATAGTGTGCAGCTTGCTTTATTTTTCTTCATTTAATAACTACTAGGAAAAGTAGTAATGAGATTTCTTTTTCTGAAAAATTGGAACTATAAGTTATAAAAAAAGAAGAGGAATGAAATCTCCAGAAACTCCTTCAACAAGCTTTGGTTTCCTTTTCAATAAAACAAATATTATTTAATTCATCTAATCTATTTATTTGTGCAACTATCTCATTGCAGGTCCCACAGGGCTACATTCAACCATTCATGATCTACTTCATTACAGTTTTTATTCCACAAATTTCAAGGATCTTTGATTATTATTTTTTTAAAACAAAAAGGACTACAAACCAATAGTGTTAGATAAATTACTGTATATTAACTTTCTATCACTGTTCATCTTCACATTGCTTTAACCTTGAGCTTTACAAGCCAAAGAGATGAACTAAGTATGACTTGAGGCAGTGGGGAAAAAAACCCAAAAACAAGCAACAAATTGTCAGAAAACAGATAACTTGCTAAGCTATCCATTTCACTTCATCTTCCAAATGTGTTCAATGTCACATTGCTTGACCTGTTAAAAATCAGAAAGATAATAACCATGCTACTTTACAGAGAAGAAAAGAACCAAGAATACTCTACTAATTTTGGAAGAATCCTTAAGTAAGCAAAAATGAAATTTGGAAAATAATTATAACTTCAAAAATCCATCCTCATACATGGTAAAGAGATAACTAGTGATCTCTATTTAGGCAGGTAGATAACATATAGGACATTTAAAACTATGTGCTAAATACCTAACCTATTCAAATATAAGCAATAATTGTGATACAGCAGGCAAACAGTCCAAACATAGAAGTGCACAGACTTCAGTTAAAAGTGAAGACAGCTACTAAAGCTAATCATCTGTACCTTTTAAAAATTTAGGAAGAAATTACGTATTCACAGAGTAAAACAGGTTGCTTACTCCTTCAATGTAATCTAAGCGAACTACACTGGCTTTTCAGCCTTAACTGTGATTAAATGTATGTATCTTGTATCCAACAAAGATTAAAGGAAAATTTTGCTATGGTGTTATTCATCTTCCCTCAAAGATCCATCCAGTGAAGGGGAAAAATTAAAGAAGCAATTTCCAAAAGACATAAAACAACCACAGATGATTACGCAGAGGGTAAAAGTGTTTTATGGCACCAGCCTTCAGAAATAGGTTAACCTTAGGTTAACATTGGATACCTATGTAGCAGCTCTTCCTTTAGTCTTCACAGTCTGGACTTTGCTTGTTCTTCCAGCAAAGGATTCTCCATATCTGTAGAAATCAGGTGCTGTCTTTGGTGCTTTAAATGCTCTGGAATGGTTTATTCTAACCATTTATGCAGGCTTAGAATGTTGCAGAACTGGCTAGGGGACCTGATGTCTTTGTATAATATAATGCACTAAATGATGCACTAAATGCTATTCAGCATAAAAACTCCCCCTCCTCCTCGAACTCCATCATTTCAGAAGGGGAAAAATACAAATTAAAAAAAAAAAAAAACAAAAAAAACCAAATAAAAATCTGAAGCATGGGATCAACTTGTTAAAAAACATGGTTATGAATATTTTTTCTAAATCTTCTGTTACTTCTCATCCATCTTCTCTACATGGCTTTTACAGTAATGACCTTGTCCTACTTATTTTTTTCCCTTTTCTTGTTTTTTTTTGTTGTTGTTTGTTTGTTTGTTTGTTTTGAATTGTATCCACATGATTAATGGCATCCCTACTTATAGGGGTAAATAAAAATAAAAAAGATCCCTTAAAGACTTCCAAAACTAGCCAGAAGTTAGCAAACAGTACAGTCACACTTGAGGCTGTAACTAAATACTGAACACTTAAAGGATGAATACCTGGAAATTACATGAAGGTGATTATTCTTTTTGTAAAAAATAGTAGTACTTGATAACTGAAAAAAGTTGCTTGTACTTCCCTAATACTCACAATTTTAACTACAATTACAGTAAGAAGATGTGTATACAAATATATATATGTATAGAAGGGTGATATAAAGGCCGGGGCTGCCCCGTGCTGGACAGAGCCAATTCCAACTGGCTCCAAAGGACCCACATCAGGGCACAGCTTAGCCCCTCAGCCAAGATGGTGATGCACTGGGGAAAGCATGTTTAAGAACAGGAATAACACTGCATAAACACTCACTGAGGAGTGAGGAAAAAAGTCTGAGAAAAGAAACAGCCCTGCATACACCAAAGTCAGAGAAGAACGATGGGGATGTGGTGCTCCAGGTGTTGGAGCAGAGATTCCCCTGCAGCCTGTGGTGAAGGTCATGGTGAAGCAGGTTATCCTCCTGCAGCCCATGGAGGACTATGGTGGAGCAGATATATGCACTGCAGCCTGTGGAAGATTCCACACTGCAGTAGGTGGATGTGCCCTGAAGGAAGCTGTGAGCTCGTGGGGAGTCCACACTGGAGCAGGTTCCTGCAGGAATCATGGTCCATACAGAAGAGACCACACAGGAGAAGGTTTTCTGGAAGTAACTCTGACCTGTGGTGGTGCGCCCATGCAGGAGACTATTTTCTGGCAAGAACTGTAGCCAATGGGGGACCTATACCGGCGCAGTCTGTGCCTGAAGGACTATAATCTGTGGAAAGGATCTGTGCTGGAGTGGTTCTTGAAGAACTGCAGCCTGTGGAAAGGTCCCATGCTGGAGCAGGGAAAAATGTAAGGAGGAAGGAGCAGCATAGGAGAACTGATCTCGATATTATAGTATCATTTTCCACAATATTCAATATGTTCCACACTATTGGATGATGTATTTGCCAAGCTTCTCTCTGTCATATTTGAAAAGTCACGACAGTCAGGAGAAGTCTCCAGTAATTGGAAAAGGGAAACATCACACCTATTTTTAAAAAGTGTAAAAAGGAGGACCCTGGGAACTACTGACTAGTCAGCCTCACCTCCATGCCCAGTAAGATCATAGAACAGATTCTCCTGGAAGACACGTCAAGGCATACAAACGACAGAGAGGTGATTCAAGACAGCCAACATGGCTTCACCAAGGGCAAATCATGCCTGACTAAGCTAGTGTCCTTCTATGATGGAGTGACTGCATCAGTGGACAAAGGAAGTGTGTTGGACTTGCATGGCAAGGTTTTGGTAGTGGGGGGGCTACAGGGGTGGCTTCTGTGAGAAGCTGCTAGAAGCTTCCCCCATGTCCGATAGAGCCAACACCAGCTGGCTCCAAGACGGACCCACCGCTGGCCAAGGCCCAGTCCATCAACCACGGGGGTAGTGCCTCTGGGATAACAGACTTAAGAACGGGGAAAAAGTTACTGCGCAAGAGCAATTGCAGCTGGACAAATGAGTGAGACTGTGTGGCGGGAGCAGCCCCGCCTGTTTAACATCTTTGTCAGCAACATGGACAGTGGGATTGAGTGCACCCTCAGCAAGTTTGCCAACAGACAGCTGTGTGGTGCGGTCAACACACTGGAGGGAAGGGATGCCATCCAGAGGAACCTTGACAGTCTGGAGGAGTGGGCCTGTACAAACCTCATGAAGTTCAACAATGCCAAGTGCAAGGTCCTGCACATGGGTCAGGGTAATCCCCAGTATCAGTACTGACTGGGTGATGAATTGATTGAGAGCAGCCCTGGGGAGAAGGACTTGGGGATACTGGTGGATGAAAAATTGGACATGAGCTGGCGATGTGCACTTGCAGCCCAGAAAGCCAACCATATCCTGGGCTGCATAAACAGAAGCGTGGCCAGCAGGTCAAGGGAGGTGATTCTCCCCCTCTCCTCTGCCCCACAGAGATGGGGCCCTCTGTGAGACCCCGACTGGAGTACTGCATCCAGATCTGAGGTCCCAGGTTTGAGCAACCTGTCGTAGTGGAAGGTGTTCCTCCTGTGGTATGGCGGTTGGAGTAGATGATCTTTGAAGGTACTTCCAACCAAAACCATTCTATGATTATATGATTCTATGATTCTGGTGGGGAGGGGAACACCAAGACAGGATCAAGTGTGAGGAGGAAGGAACTGCAGAGAGGAGTTGTTAGGGACTGACTGCAATCCCCATTCCCCGTCCTCCTGCATTGCTCAGGAGGGAGGAGGTAGAAAAGTCAGGAGTGAAGTTGAGCCTGGGAAGAAGTGTGGGAGTAAAGCGGTTTTGGTTTTGTCTTTGTTTGTCTCTGTCCAACTCAATTGGCAGTAAATGAAATTATTTTTTCCCTAGTCGAGTCTGTTTTGCCTGTGGTGGTAACTGGTAAGTGATCTCCTTGTCTTTATCTTTACCCATGACCTTTTCCATCTTATTGTTTTCCCCCCATCCTGCTGTGGAGGGGGAGTGAGAGGGCGGCTGGGTGTGTGTTTGGTCCTTAGCCAAGGTAAACATAGCACAATCAGATACACTTGGTGCTCTTGGTGGGTTAGGTGAGTAAGTTTACTCTTTTCTAATAAGATATAAATTCCTGCCATTGTGTGGTAAATCATGAATTTCTCCCTTATTTAATCTTAAAGCCACAGAACAAAGAAAGGAGGAAGCCTATATGAATATGTAATCCATGACACCCACATTTATTCCTACTACTTTCAGATGGGAGAAAGAAATGCTGAGAAACATTAGTGCATAAAAACCAGATGTATAATATCTCAAAAAATACATTTCTTAAAGAAATAGTTTCTAAATTAGACAATAAATGAGCACAAATGAGAAAAATGTGACAAATCTTTATTACTAAAGTCTAAGGAAATGAGTATGTCACAATCCAGCAGATAAAAACATTTTGCATAAATTAAAAGGAAAAATAAAGAAAAATAAAGGAGAAGTAGAGTTGAATCATACAGGAATAATTTATCCTGAATTGGTCTTAATGCTAATTCACTGAAAACTGCATTAAAATATAAAACAAAAAGCCTGTGATTTAGATACAGCCAGAATAACACAGCTTCCTGTACGAGCTGAGATAATGACATTCTTGTCTTACCCCATGGAATCTGAATGTCATGAATTCCTGGTTTGAAACATAATTTAATAAAGGTCATTTACCAAGGTAGAAAACAGGGGAGATAAGGAAAAACCCTGCATAGCACATCTGCTTGGGATGAACTGATCTGACATAGTTATTAATTATCACAGATGCCTTAGGGTTGGAATAAAGCTGTCAACTCAAGAGCAAAATGCTTTCCCAAAGTTAGAGTCTTAAAAAAATTGCAACAACCTCAGAAATGTTCGATTAAATCTGCCAATCTGTGACAACATTAAGGTAAAAGACTAAAATGTGGTAGCAAATTCTTAATCAAATAGAAAAAAGAGTTTTATCTGAGACAAACTGAGTTTGATTGAGATGAAATAACTTTGATATTAGATTTATGAAGCCAATGACCTAAAATGTTGGCTAACATTTTAGCACTCATCAAAGAAATCAATTAAAATATAGGACTTGGGACTTCAGTAGCTTTAGCACACACAGTGTTTTAGCTAAGCTACATCTATATTATCTGTTCAAATAGATCACTCCTGTTTTCAAACATCATGGACTGTTGTGGATAAAAGCAGGTTGTGGAATAATGTAGGGATGTGGAACTTGCAAATCATATCTGTACAAGTACTCATACAGTCCTGTGTAATTAATGTAGGTTGGTCTTGATGTTTTGGCCTGGGAATTTTCATCAAATTGGTCTGGATGATATCTGTAACATTATATTACGTTATAATACTGTATTTCCCAAAATATCTATGATATCATTCAGGAATTGAATGTGACTCTGCTAGTGGTACCTACCCTTTGAGAAATACTCGACTTTGGAACATAATTGCACAGGAAAATACATGGGAAGGCATGTAGGTAGGTAGGTAGGTAGGTAGGGATCATGACATCAAGGTAAAATGTTTGACAGAAATAGGCCATACTGCTCAGTGAGTTGTAAGGCTTAGTTTACTGTTATTATCAGTACTGAACATAGAGACCAAGAAAAAAAGGAATGGAAGAAATATGTTTATATAATTGCTTTTATTTAGTAATAAAATGCATTTAACATTTGGGCATCTTGGTGATTCTAAATGGGAGAGGTATATTTTAACAACAAAATTTCCCTTACGTATTCTTTGGTTCAGTTCTGTTTAATTTTTTAAAAATCTGGGTGTCTGGGAATTTTTCCCAGAAGTGCACTTGGACTGACCTCTTTGGCTATATCTGTATTCAGCTAGGGACATTCTTGGACCCTAAGATCAAACTTTACAGCCTAGCTCATATTTAGATATGTGAACTCTGTTTACCTCTAAAACAGGTAGGTCACATCGAACTCTTGCGAACGGTCCTCAAAACATATTATCACACACACACATTATCTGAGATAGATAGAGCCAGTTAGTCTGAGTCAAAACCGTATGTGGGATCAGGCTAACAGTTAAGTGGCATGACAGTTTATGAGACAGTGCTTGAGCTCATGATCTGGCACTGTGGTTTATTGTTTTGTGTTTTTTTGGGGGACACACACACACACACACATTACATGTTTTTAAATGGGATAAGTGTGTGATATCTCAGACTTACTGTATACCATTTGAACCATTCTGCTCAGATCAGGTATTTTTTAAATATTATGATGCCACAGTTAAGTACACTTTTGGTAACCTCTCTAGATCTCACGTATTTAGATTTCTTTATGAAAGCTCAGGCTATGTAGATTCATAACAGCTGAGAGATGGAAAACTACTAGAAGGATGTACTGCTTCACATATCTTGTGAAGAAGATAGCTTTGATAACAAAGCCGTTGGAGGCTCAAAAAGGAACTACGTAAATCCACGGAAGAAAAAAAATAATCACAAAATGCTATACCATCTATTGTGCGAAAAGTGCCTAAACTACAAACTGATGGAAACTATAGATATGTACTTTCCTGTACTTATACCCTACGCTACTGATCAATACTGGAGAAAACTGACCAGGCCGAACAAGTATTCTGCTGACATCATATTGCCATTCTAGTGTTAATATTCACCTCTTGATTTTTAAAATTATGCATATCAAATTTTCACAAAGGGTTTAAATTAATTTACTTCAGATCCTACAATATTCTGATGGTTGAAAACTTAACACTGTGACTGCCTTTTTTTGTGTGATTATCCTTGCATTTGTGTTAAGAGCTTAGAACAAAACAACATTTTTGATTAACATAATTATAAATGATGAAATAAAATGTGACAAACTTTGCAAAGCTAAAATGCAAAAAATATTACTGTGGACAATAATTGCTGAAGTATTTCAAAACACTAATTGAATTCACAGGACAAAAGTATTTTCCAGGCTGCCAAACAAATAAATGCTTCAGAGGACATAATATAGGAATTGCTGGGCTGTTTTAGGTTTTGTTTTGTTTTTTGTTTTTTTTTTTTTTGGGGGGGGGTGTTCCTTCTGTAGTGGAAGTTTAATAGATTTGCTTACTGAGGGTCTAAAGCTACTCTAAAATGGAGAGTGTGGTCACCCTATATGATAGGATGTCATTATAAAGCTAACTTAATAATCTGGTCAATATTTTGGGGGGTAGCTCTATTTTAATCAAGATCAGCTCACTAGCTCAAACACATCATTATTTTATCAACATGATTTTAGTAGTGGTGTTAAAAGTAACCCAATTAAAAACTCAATGCATTTATCACCTAGGCAGGCTGTGGTGCGATAGTCTTCTTCTTGTCTCTTGTGAACAAATTAGAAGTGATAATTCAAAGCATTTTTAGTAATACTGACAGAGTGGGGATTTTTTACCTGCTTCTAGCCATATTAAAACCACTAACAAAAAACTCACACTACATAAATGGGCATGTTTATGTCATGTGGGAATATTGAAAGTTCCTGCCTTTTCATTTTGATTTGGTTTCTCTGTTAAAAAGGAATGAAACTGTATGAAAGGACATATTAAATGTAGAACATGAAGTTCATTTATGACATTAAAAAAAAATTATAATGTCATCTTGCAGAACTGGCTTATTATCAGGAGAAAATATTTATCACTCTTCATTTTTTCTCCTTTCTTTTTTAAACTATTTTTGGCTCTAGATTCTATCTTTATTTTCACTATCATAATATTTATAAAGTAGTGGCCCATAGGGGCCAGGTAAATCAAACTTCTATCTGAAGACATTTTTTTGCATTTATATCATAATTTGTGATACATGGGTTGACTTTATACTTGTTAGAGTCTCCAGCAAAATCTGAGGTAGGATGTGTCTGAAAGACTGGATGCAATTTACTCCCAGTAGAAGTGGAAGGCACATTCCATGCTGACCTTACATTATAAACAGAAAACAATTTAGGCTTGCTCTTCTTTAGTGCATTCAGAAAACTCAGCCTAGAGTTTAAGTGTTGACAACACATTTTCCCCAAAAGTCTTTTGTTGATCACAGCTACAGTCAAAATTCTGGGCTAAAGACACCTTTGATTTGACCCAGAACAGCCATGTACAAGACAGAAGCATGTGGTCCTCAGGATACCCAGCACCCCAGAGCTGGAAGTTAGGGACAGGGAGCTGAGTGAAGAATCCATAATCCAGGAAGAGATGGTTAGTGACTTCCTATGCCAATTAGACACTCATAAGTCTATGGGCCCCAATGGGATTCACCCCAGAGTAAAGAGGGAATTGGCAAAAGGACTTGCCAAAAAACTCTCAATTGTCTACCAGTAGTCCTGGTTAGCCGGTGAAGTTCTAGTAGACTGGAAGTTAGCAAATACAATGCCTATCTGCAAGACGGGTTGGAAGGATGACCCAGGGAACTACAGGCCTGTCAGCCTGACCTTGGTTCTGGGCAAGGTTATGGAAGAGATCATCCTAAGTGTCATTACACAGCATATGCAGGAAAAGCAGGGGATCAGGGTCAGCCAACATGGATTTATGAAAGGAAGATCATGCTTGACCAATCTGATCTCTTTCTACAACAAGGTGACCCACTTGGTAGATGAAGGAAAGGCTGTGGATGTAGTCTACCTAGATTTCAGTAAAGCATTTGACACGGACTCCCACAGCATCTGCCTAAATAAATTGGCTGCTTGCAGCTTAGATGGCTGGATTCTTCAATGGGTAAAAAACTGGCTGGATGGCCAGGCCCAGAGAGTCATGGTCAATGGAGCTAAATACAGTTGGCAGCCAGTTGCTAGCAGTGTCCCTCAGGGTTCAGTTTTGGAGCCAGTACAGTTTAACATCTTTATTGACGATTTGGACGAGGGGATCAAGTGCACCCTCAGTAAGTTTGCAGAGGACACCAAGCTGGGTGGAGAGTTGATCTGCTGAAGGGTAGCAAGGCTCTACAGAGGGATCTGGACAGGCTGGATTAATGGGCAAAAACCAACTGCATGTGATTCAACAAGGCCAAGTGCCAGGTCCTGCACTTGGGTCAGAACAACCCCATGCAACACTACAGACATAGTGCCATTGTCTAGTTGACATGGTGGTGTTAGGGCAAAGGTTGGACTCGATGATCCCAGAGGTCTCTTGCAACCTAATTGATTCTGTGATTCTGTGATGTGGTCATAACTTGAGCTTTTGAACAAAATGGGAGCAGTTTTAAACTCCCTTCTTCTTGTACTCTTAAGACATATTACCCATAATCCAGCTGCTAAACTGCAAACCTTGATTCTTTTCATACTATGGCCCCATCCATTGAAAAAGTTAAAGTCTGTGGAGGGGCAATAGTGAGATTTAAGTTCTTTCGTTTCAACAAACTTCAGGCATAAAATGAAACACCACTGAAGTGGCTCCAGCTGCAATGGTCATGCTTTAAAAGCTTTTTCCATTCACTCCTGGGGCACATTGCCAATACTTTTCTCAATTTCATAAGCTGTTGGAAAGTCATGCAAGTGTACAGTGTTTTATATTTACTACAAGGTAACAGTTAGGCAGTTGAAGCACTTTGAACAACAAGTTCTGTAGCATTTATCACAATTAATTAAAGGGAAAGAACAGAGGGGAAACGTGTAACCTTCATCAGGTTCAAACAGAGTAGATTGATGTTTTAAAGATTTTCTTACTGTTCTGAAAACCAGATCATAGATAGTTCAGAGAGAATTAAGGCTCTTTTCCTAGTAACAAATGAGAGATTTTGAAGCTGCATTTCAGCTACCCATCAAACCCCAGTTTCCCTCCCCAACTTTTTCCTCATAATGCTTAGCGCTTATATAGCACTTTTCATCTTCAAAGTGCTTGACAACACATTAACTAATTAATCCTTTGAGCACCCCTAAGAGATTAGTAGAAAACGATGTGATCTCTGGCAGCCGTGCGAGAGCCTTGAGCAAAGCAATGAATCCTGCATCCAACAGGGATTATTGTCAAGGTCTCCTGAAGTTTGCAGCACCCTGGACTTATATTCTGTTGAAAACTTAAAGAAAATGTAAAACTATTTAAAGAGTAAAAAGTCACATTCAGAAAGGATAGGTGGAATTGAAGGGCAAAGTTCAAATTTACAACCTGGAAAAAACTTACTATTACTCTCTAAGTAGTACCTCTTATTTATCTTATAAAATCTGTATACACATATAAGAGGATCTTTAAATACCTGTAACTATTCTGCTTGAGAAACAAGAGTCTTAGCTTCTGTCTAAGCACTGCTATTTACATTTACAATAGTAAACTAAAAAGCACAAGGGTACAGGATTCGGCACTGGCATGTGCTTCTCCATAATGCTAAAATCTTTGTTCAATGCTTGATGGCTTTTTTTTGCTAAGGCCAACTTACACTTTCACAAAAAAAATGCAGCTTTGTTGACAGAAACGCAGTTTGAATGCAACCACTGTATTCTGAGAGGTAAAAGAGTTAATTTTGTAGGAATAAGAATTTCCAAGCCCCAAGACTACAGAATGAACCCTGACCCAATTCAGTTATTAAGATGGATATAGTTATCGATTGCAAAAGCGTAACAATGCCACAACAATGGCAAAGATCCTGAATGCCTGATTCGATGCTGAGAATATTCTCAGTGTACTTCAAGAGGGTTGCTTCATAAGAGGATTTCATAGCTGGAAGGGTGACAGTCCACCTTGTAATAGCCTGACCACTTGGTTTTGTAGTCATGCTTATCCTGACAAGATCTTTTCTTATTTCACAGAAACATTAAGAGAAGGATATAAGTGATTTCCTAGAATACTCAATAAACTGGTAGTCACAGAGCACTTGTAAAATACCTGAGTTTTAAATAAATCTAGGTTTACAATTCCCAGCTCTGGCATGAGTGTTCTGCATTAAAAATATCATCTTTTTATTTCTTGGAATGGAAAG
>NW_009627170.1:0-18114 GCF_000690535.1 Cariama cristata | reverse complement strand
GAGTCTTGAACAGGTACTGCAGACGAAATTTGTAGAATTCTGTTCTGCAAGGGTTTGTCCTAACAGTGAATTTTGAACAAAAGGAAATTTTTCTGGAAACTTCATTTTTGGGCTGTAGTCCCCAAATAATGGCAGGAACTTGGATTTCACTCTGTGCTCAGTATTTCCTGTTGGTTATCTCACACAACCAGCTCACCCCTCTGAAATGCCTAGCTCCTCCTATGTACTGTCCAGGGGGATTTAGCTACCTACTTTCAGGTTTTGAGTTCAGTGCTGAGGGACAAGCACCTAAAATGTAAATGTGTGCTGCCTGATGACTGATGTTCAGTCATCACACAACCTCCTGTGCATTCAACTCCAACTAATGCTAGTGTTCATTGTGCTTCAGTCTGTTCAAGGGACTGGAAACTGCTAAGCAGGATGCTGTCTCAGACTGCTAAGACTGTGAATACCATTTGAAGTAACACAAATTCAGAATGCATTATACTCAGCTCTGTGAGTTTATGTTTAGACATGTACTTTTCTCACAGTCCTTTCTCCTTTCTTTTTCTCAACGTATTGTATTTATTTATTAGATATAAAATATAATTCACTCAGTGGTTTTACATAAACACAATTGCCTTAATTCCTACCAAAAAGCATACCATCATATCACATCACACCATATCATAAAAAACTTTTTTATGGTGAGAGTGATCAGTGTAGGTTGTCCAGAGAGGTTGTAGAATACTCATCCTTGGGGATATTCAAAGCCCAACTGAACATCATTCTGAGCAACCTGTTCTAGCTAATCTACTTTCAGCAGAGCTACACTATTTCCAGAGATGCCTTCTAACTTCAGCTATTCTGTGATTCTACTTACAGTTTAGAATTCAAACTGGGCACTTTCTAAGAAAAGGAGAGCAAAAGATTGCAGCATATTCTATGACAGAGCTTAGTTCTAAGGTTTGGGGTTGGGTTTTTTTACATACTTGGTTCTGATCAAGTATATCTGCTTTCAAATAAGATAAACTCTATTGACTGCAAATGTAGTTCTTCACTGAGTGTAGTGAAAATTTAGACAAGTAGCAGACAGAAAACTTGAATACCTAAATCTGGAATTGAATTTCACATCAAGTGCTGAATTAATCTTCTCTTCTGGAACTAGAATGACTACTGTCACTGCATAAGACTATAAGCATCCCTTTTAGGGCAAACAGATTTTAATATTAGCTATTTTTACTGTGTATCCAGATTAATGAGATATACTCTGTAACCTGCTGTAGGAGTAAGAAACCAAACTTCCTTCACAGTAAAAAGTGCAGAACACTGACCTACTTCAAGAACAAAACAGGTTTAAATAAATGTAAGCTGTATTTTAAAATTCAGTTTCTATACATTTTCTATGCTGGTTCACTCTTTTTACAGAAAGAAAAGACAAAAGCTTAAAGGTTCAACAGGACAAAAGAGATTTTTACACAAGATTTCTCAAAATGTAAAAAAAATTAATTTCACCCAGCTCTATGCCAGACTGCTTAAATTAAACGAGATTACAGAAGAAAACTTTAGATGCTGAGAAACTGAGATGTGACATACATATGTAAATAAATTTTCAGATAAGGTTATCTGAAAAATTCTATTCTTCCTTCCTGCCTAGCTGAGTTTGTTAAAATTTATTGTCTTATATATTGTATAGTGCAGCAATAGGATTACCAGATGATACTCTCCTCCTGATTAATGTTTTTGTGTGTTTAAATAAGGTTCTTTAATTTTTTTTTCTCATTTTTTCTCCTAGGAAAGAAAGCTAGTGAAATATCTATCAGGTCAGTTTTATTTATTTGTTTTTAAAAATATATTTCATTGTATTATGTTATTGATTACTGGAAGAATCCTATTCCATTTTAAACTAACTCAGATAATATTTTAGGTTTTTTAATGGAGCAATTGTCCAGATCAGTTTCTAAAATGATTGTACTGAAACTGAGAAAAAGCCAGGAACATAATTAAAACTAAACAATGGTGCAAATTTTAGCAGAAGCAGTTTATCTTTTGTTAAAAATAGATTCAAGGCAACATCAAATATAAAAGAGGTCCACATGTGAGTTTCAAAATCCAGTAGTTTATATTTTAGTTAGGCAATTTTGTTCATATATATTCACCTCTTGGTCTTACTTTTTTTACTCCAGCATACATATGTTTTGTTTAAATATAAGGAATGGATCTTACTGGAACATCAAAATAAACCAGACAAATCAAAGAACAACGTGAAGAAAACCTTTTTTTTTCTATTAAAAGGCAGCATATTCTCTCTTTCTACATGTAAACCATGTATCTGTATAGCTGTCCAACTCCATAATGAAATATTATCTTTTTCTCTGTCACAGAATCCTGTCTCTTCCCTTTTTATTTCTTTTTGCATCAGCTGGTGTTTTGAAACACTGCACTGGGGATATAAATTTAATAGACATGTGTCCATCGGTTTAAACACCAAGTTAGAATCCAAGGTATTAAATTGCTGAATAATAAGATTACAAAAGTATGAAAGCTTCTACATACTTCTGAAATTCCCTTTCATCCTCTGGATACAAATCTAATGGTTTTGGTTTGACATGAAGGATGATATTTCTAATGTTTACGGCAAATTAATTCACTAGGGGAAGGTGAGTGACAGTGCATTGCCAGCGGTCATGACTTCCTACTCGGGGCTGCCATTTAACATCTTGTTTCCCTTCTTAATAAAAAGAAAACTTTTTCTCAGTTTGTGATTTTTTTCCCTCCAGGGAAACACACTCAGCCTTTCGATCTGTTTAATAAAGAAAATAACAAAATTATCATTA
The DNA here is from genome assembly GCF_000690535.1 of Cariama cristata. NCBI lineage: Eukaryota > Metazoa > Chordata > Aves > Cariamiformes > Cariamidae > Cariama > Cariama cristata. The sequence continues at coordinate 15,298 of NW_009627170.1, read as the reverse complement.
ACTATGCACAATTCCCTCCTATCAACCAAATAAAAATAATTTCCAGGCAATTGTTTACTCCTAATCTGCATTTTGTTGACTATAGTACTCTCCCTTTTTCATGTTCATTGTGTGAGCATGTCTGTATGTACACATGGGTGTGTATACACAACACGCATATACCTATACCCTCTGTTCTCTCAAACATACATATATGTTTTTAACGACACATAGATTTTTGACTCCTATTGTCACATGAAATATATGCAGTACAATTTGAATGCACAGTAGAGACAATCATATTCTGAGAAACTAATCACAAATAAGCAACGATATTTTGTAAATGGAAAATTATTGACCTCCTATCTTTCTATTCCTCCTTAAACGCGTATCTGTTCTTGTTCTCTATTTACATTTGAGGGGCTAAAATGACTTATGAAAGACAAAATGTCACCTTGCTATGTAAGTATGCAATCAAACAAAAGCGGTGATGTGGTGAGACATTGAAATATGAATTTGAATTCTCCTTGGTGTTGGAACTTGAATGACTCTATTTTTTAGCATTGGGTACTTTTAATAATGCAGATGCCTTGTCTGGAAACATGCCTGCCTCACTGCTCTCCCCTGCTGCTATGTCTATAACATCAAAAGAGGGGGAATTTGTAAGAATGCAAAAGAAGGAAAATGTAAGAATATATGGGATTTCTCTGTCTTCTGTAATCAACCAATTTTTAAACCTATAGCCACCATGAGTTGAATGACAATCTGTTACTGCTATCAGTTTACCCTATGAACTTAAAGGCCGGAGGTCTGCATTTCGGACATATAGAGATGCTAATTCGGAAAATGAAGTCCTAAGCACTTAATCTGGTCACCTAATATGGGTACATAGATTTCAAATCAAAATATAAAAACATTATTGGTAGTATCCGATTCTATGTAATGGCCTTGGGTTAATAACTCCTGCTCATCAGGAACAAAACTTAAGCTCAAGACTCACCACAGTCTCTAAGACTAAACCTACAACTTCTGTTAGAAGAGTCTGCAATGGGTATCTCATGTCTTCAAAGAAAGCACTACAGAGAGGAAGCAATGAGTGTCAGTCACTGGACATTCTTTCCAGTGCTGGAAATCTGCAGAGCACCTATTACGCAGTGAGGTTTGCTACTTTTATGTAGCAGGTCTGTAATGTTACAGATATCGCCAAGGCTCACTTAGTTTTCTTTCCTGCTGCTCATCTGTGTAGGCACAAATGATACTGACAGGATTTTCCTGAGCAAATCAAAGGCCACTATATGACTTTGTTGACAAAAAGGAGGTAGTCAAGGTCCGAAGCAATGACTTCATCAGTCCTTTCAGTCAAGGGGAAAGACAGAGGTAGGAGCAGACACGATCAGCAGACCAACACTTGTCTGATAGCAGTTGTCACCAGCAAAAATTCAGCTTCCTCAAACATGGTGTCTCATTTGAGGAAGAAGAGGGGCTGCTTGGAAAAGGTGAAATTCATCTCACCAAGGGAGGAAAGAATCTTAGCAAACAGGCTTGCTAAACTGGTAGGAGGTATAAAGTCTGCTCATCAGGGGACAGGAACTGAAACCCTAAAGTAAAAGAGGAAGAACTGTACCTATGGGGGGATGTTCATGAAGAAGGCAGCTACAGTTAAGGCTTCTATATGTCTCCTTAGAACTGAGGCTATCTTTATATATCTTCTCAGAATAGAAGATGTTCAGAGGCTTTTAGTCTGTATGCTAATTCTTAAAGCCCAGGCAGCAAACCAGAACTGCAATTTCATGCACTGTTGCTGGACTGGCATGATCAGAAGCACAAAGACTTGGTAGGATGGCAAGACTGCAGAATGGTCATGGAGAGGCGTAAGCTATTTAGGGAAGTCAGGTAAAAATGGAAAATTGTAGTCCTTGACCCTGTTGAGCTTCTGAGCTCCACAGTTCTGAGACTATGAACTGGAGATGTGCTTGCTGAAAGTCTCTGGTCAAAGTGAGAGAAGAGACTAACACTAGTGATGTGATGGGGTTTGTTCCCTTCACCTGATCAAGAGGAAATAGGACGTTTTACAAGCAAATAGTAAAGTCTCCTGATAGCAGGCCCTCATCCTCATGGGGGGATTTCAGTCATCCAGGCATCTGTGGGAATTAACAAAACATTGTGCAAAAAATTTAGAAAATTCCTAGAGTGAGTCAGTGATGTTTTCTTAATCAAAAATTCTAGAGGGGACAAAAAGGGGTAATATTCTACTTGACGTGCCATTCAGAAATAGAGAAGTGAATGTGGTCAGAGATGTCAACTTGGGTGGCAGTGACTATGAGATGGTAGAATTCAAGATCCAGAGGGAGGCTGGGGTGATAAACAGCCTGAGTAAGTCTGGATTTTAGGAGATCAGACTTTTGAATATTTAAGGAATTGCTAGGCAAAATCTCCTAGAAAGCTGCCATGATGGGGAGAGTAGACTGATTTTTAAAGAAAACTTTCTGAAATACTGGGGATAAACCATCCTTTCATGGAGGAAGATGGAGTTTGGCAGAAAACCCACTTGTCTAATCAGAAAGCACTTAAACAAAAAATGTGAACGTGCCAGATATGAAAACATGTACAGGAAGCAAAGGAGGAAAATAAAAATATTGCTTTACTATTTAGGGACAAAATCAGGAATAACAAAGCCTCACTGAAGCTAAAATTAACTGGAAACAGAGACAACAGGAAGAGATGCTACAAGTATGTTAGCTATAAAAAGAAATCCAGAGGAAATGCGTGTTGGTGAGAAGCTCATACAAGTTACTGATGAGCAATAAAGGAAAAAGTTGAGAAGATCAACAATATTTTTTCTTCAGTATTCACAGACAAATACTGATCCCAGACTTCTGGGGGTATCTATATGGTTTGGGAATGAGAGGGATACTCAACAGTAATAGAGACTATTTGGGAAATCTGAGTTTATTCCCATCCACGAGGTCAGACAGGAGATATTTGAGAATGTTGAAAGAACTCGTGGTTTGTGAAACATTCTGTCGATTGGAGGATGTGTCTGATATCTACAGAAGTCTATAAGATATGCCTGTCTTCAGAAAAAGCAAGAAAGAGGAACCAGGAAACTGTAGGCCAGTCAGCCTTAGCTCAGTTCCTGGAAAGATAATGGGCATTTTCCTCTTAGAATCCACTTACAAACATCTGAAGGAAATCAACATGGGAAAATCAATCCAGTCTTAAGGGATAATCCTGATTCAGTCAGGATGTACGACTAGATGATCTCCTTCAGACAAAATTTTTGTGATTGTATGACTTCAGGTTTACCTCTCTTCCACTCATAAATAGGTTCATTAACTAAAACAGGCTAAGACAACTCATCCTAAATACAGAACACAAGGTGATTACTGCATTCGGGTAGCAGTCTGGAGTTCAAATTGGGGTAGCAGTCTGGAGTTCAATCTTCATTACCTATAGCAATTATGCATTTATAAATATATTTATTTTACATTTTCATTCTCAGAACTTCTACCAAAACCAGTAATCCTGCTCCTGCAAAAAATTATATATATACACATCTCTTTTCCAGTTAGATGTATTTAAAAAAGAGACTATACACTCATTTTCCATTTGTTTGATTTTTTTTCTCTCCAAATTCTTCATTGTGTCCTCTAATATTTTTTGTTTTGTTTTTTTGAAACTCACTAAGATACCAAATAAGTTTTAGAGCATTATGGGTCTTATTTTGCTATGTCTGTGCAAGCATACACCATGGAGAGAGTATTCAGACGATTAGAAGGTTGTACCTTCAGAAGCAAGTATAGCAACACTCAACTATTCAGTATGCACAATATTATGACATTTTAGATAGAATGCTTGACTTGTAGTTTTTAAAGGGCTGCAGATTTAATGTTCCTTAACTAATACCTTTGCTGGGACATAATGTCTTTTGTTGTCTAGAAAGACTACAAATTCTTAGGTGCATTTCCTTTTCCTTCACTGTAATACCAGAAACAATAAGCACAATCTTTTGAGATTTTAAAGATCACTGGTTCAGGGCAGTGGGATTTGAGGATGATCCCAAATAAGATGTCTGGTGATGTGAATGCTGATCCCACATTGCTATTCAGGCAGCCTGTAGAATGTCCAATTGTTCTTAGCAGTCATTAGTGTAGATATCTCCTATGTAGTCTGCCAGCTACTGTGAATTCTGTGAAAGAGATCAAAAATTAGATTTACTCCTCTCTTCAGGCATGTCAAATCTGTATTATTGCATAATTAAACACCTTTTTTTTTAATTAAAAAAAAAATGTAGTCATACCACTTTCTACCTAAAAAGCTGAGAAATGGTCTGAATAAAGAATTTAAATCTTGGGTGTTTAAAATTCCAAAATCAATTCATCTTTGAAATATTCTAAAGTCAGTGCTTATGAAAGCATTCTATGGGACTTACACTCAGCAGGTATAAACCAGTCATCTGGTGTACTTATTATGAATTACACCAGCTAAGAGTTTTTCTCTATTATTTTCAAATTGGTGTACAAACTATCTAAACACACACACCTGGTAGAGAAGTAAGCTGTAATATCCCTGTACTCAAACGCATACTGAGCAGAGCTTCCAGACTGAAGCACAGAGTGCAAGACTCATACAGCTGATTCCTGCCTTTCACTTCCCCACACGTCCAGCTCATGCAGACTAGCAGAGGGATCTTTTCTGCTCTGTGAATTTTTGTACCAGACAGCCTGTCAGAGAGTTGGTGTCTGAAATAGACAAAAACAGGAAACAAAGAAATAGAGGAGCTGTGGCACTCTACTTTGGCAAGGGTGCCCTGATTAGAGAAGACAACAGAACCTGGCCCTCATGTGCTTGCCATCATTGTGTTAATATGTCACTCAGGAGTAAACACTTGGGAAGCCTCATTAAGACATAAAAAAAAAAAGCACCTAGATGTCAAAAAAAAAACGTATCTTTGCCTCTGTCTTAAATGCTTACCTCTGATGATCAAAATATGAGTTCCACCTCTGCTATTGATCCCTTTTCATACATCATGCCCAGCGTTTAGTGTACCGAACATCTTCGAAGCCCCAGTGTAGCTAAAGAAAAACCTTTTTCAAATGTGAGCCTGAGAGTCCTGCTCAAGGATATACAGTAACTAGTACCCTAGAGATTATAAATTCACATATGAGATGCTTGGACATAACTGACCCCAACTATCTATAATGATCATTTTTTAAGTTAAACAACTGTAACAATCAGCAAATTTCACAAATACGCAAAGTTCTTTCAGTTTGGCAAAAGACAGGACATCTAAGAGAGGCAACCATAACAAGTATATCCACCTGCAAAGTGCATTAATGTCACAGGCTGGGTCTTTCCTTTGCTGTTGTATCTCTAAAATAGAAAAATCCATTGCAAAAGAAAAGGGCAGAAGCTGACTCTAACAGAATAAAAACCATTGGGATAATGACAGTCATTATAGCTCTGGCCTAGGGAACTGTACCTCGAACTATCTACTACTACTGTTGTACTGTTTTGTTTTTTTGTGGTGCTTTGGGATTTATTATTTTTTATCATAGAGAAGAAAATACAAAGAAAATGTAACTGCAGAGACCAAACTTGGTAGTGCCAATTCTACTCTCCATCCATATTTATCTTCAGATCAAAGTTCTAAATAACCTTCCAAGGCTTTATCAGTACGGGGAAAGGGCTAAGTAGATAGTGGAAACATTTTATTTCCTTGCCTTCTACCAGTCACATTTTTAAATCTACCAGCCACAGAATTTTAAATCAATTTTTAAGTCATGTAAAAATATTTCCTGGTGACCTATTCATACCTTGCACAAACCAAAGTCTTCCTTCAGAGGAAACCTGACTGTTTTGTATGGCCCTTGGACCAGGAATAACACAACATGTGGCCCACTTCTGCAACCCTTACTTGAACATGACTTCCATCAGGTTAATGACAAAACCACACAACTTCAAAGAAACAGGAACACCCCCGCTAAAGATCTAGTCTCTTAAGCTGGATAGTTCATGTAAAATCCCATCACATTATTAAGGCTTTGACTGTATTCATACTCAGCTATGCGATTTTTCACTTCAGTTATCTTTTTACTTTCTCTTCGTGAAGTTTTCTGAAGTTCCAAAGCAACAATACTACATCTACTCTTACACTGTATTTATTATCTATGTCTGTTTCTTTAACTAACTAACCTTCACTTTCTTAGTTGTTAAATCTAAAAATCAGTTATTACTGATTTTTGGTACTTCACTATACTATCAAGCTTCTACTCTCAGTAGCTATCCGTGTAATTGAAGTACAGGAAACTGTACAAAAATGTTATCTTACCAATATTAAACAAAATATGTGTCATGCTTTTAATGGCCATATATTTCAGTTGGTCGTGTAGTTAAAAAGTGCAATCCTAGAGGTGTTTGATTTTGAAGATTTTTAAATACCTTGTCAGATGTATTATTACATGTTCAGTCAGGATTTTTAGAGGAAAGTAATTAACATTTAAGAAGATGCACAGTGTAATATATGCTGGAAATTACATCTCAGTCTGAATGAAAAGCTTTGGCTGAAACTATAAAATTAACATTTTTAGCATTTTTCTATTAGCATCTTCATTTTGCTTAATAAGCCATTTCACAATTTAATTCCTTTTAATAATGAATGATATCATAAAAAGCCTAGACATGAAAAAAACAAGGTTCTTGTGGCTAAAGTTAGCACGTTGAAAATAAGACACTATTATCCTAATAAAACTCACAGATGTTTATTTGGGTATTCTCACCTGTTTTAAAGCCAGACTTTCCAACAGATATTTTATTGTGTCTGAAATGCCACTTTTTGTTAAGGAAAATAAATCTGAAACTATAAACCTCCAGATTCACAGAATGAAAAATCAATAAATCCATTATCATATAAAGAAATACTCTTAGAGTCATTAATTTTATATATTTGATAATGTTCACATAAGGTTAAAAAACACTGGAAAGGATTAGAGAACTAGAAAAGACAGAGCCAGATTTTCTCTCAACACGGACCAACCGCTGGTTGTGGCCAGTTGTGTTTGCAATATAAGGATATTTTTGAAAATAAGGGATCTTTTTGGAAGAAAAAAAAAAAAAAAGGATTACTGCTTTGAGTCCATTCTGCAGTTTCTGACAGCATTAAAAATAGTTCATAATTCAGCTGTCAGAAAGATCCCTTGATATCTTTGGTGCTTGGAAGGAATTTCTTATTCTGCTTGATTATCTCAGGGACTTAAATCCATTCTTTCCATACTGTAAATGAATGCCTTGGGGTAGGTGTCCTTTGAAGCTGTTTCAGTTTGCTAAAGCAATTAAAATTTAGTAAAGTATAAAATATCAGCATATTTTAATAACATAAATTATTGGGAAACTTTGATAAAAGATGCTACTAGATTCACTTTCAGGGAAGCCACAGTGTACTTTCTTCAGGTACTGTTTGCCCCTACAGGAGTTGAAACATTCAAGTTGGAAAACAGTTCAGTCCACAGAGGCTTCAGGTTAGAGTTTGACAGTTGTCCAGTGGCATCAGAGGCAGGCACACAGGCATAGCAGACACAACATAGGAGCTACAAAAAGTCTTTATGGAGACACAGATGATTGACAGTGAAATCCTTTAATCATTTGAAACAGTTCATCTGCTTCAGGTAAGCAGCACAGCTTAAAGCAATTGAATTGAACCCTTCCTTCATAAGCAAACATCTGCATTAGACACTTCCAAATTTAAGTGTTTACAGTCTGGAGATGAATCTTAGACTATGTTCATGGTGCACAGAAAATGTTATCTTCTGCTGTACGGAACACAAAATATTTAATAAAAAGGGAAAATCACATTCCAAAATTAACTCAGAGGGAACTTCTAATTTACTAAAAAATATCTTTTATGTTTTTGAAAAATGATAAAAAGTGTCACTAAACAGCTTCAGAAAACAATATAAATTTGAATATTCAGGAACATGGGAAAAGAACCTGGTGACTGAGTCAGGATTTCAAGCTTATAGTAATTTGTATAAGCATTTCAAGAAGTCATAATGCAAAATAAAGAGATAATTCAAACAGAAAAAACTGCTAAATATGGTATATGCTATAAAACAGTCTTTTGAGATTTCAGTATTTTGCATTCATGGATGTCCTATTAACTTCTTAAGAATGGAATTTTGGAGAGTCATAAAAACATTTCTGATCAACTGAAAATAAGAATCAGAGACGCAATGGATGGAAAAAGCCAATTAGTCAACATAGCCAATTCTTTCTAATTTTCTACTCATGTTTGGGGCCACCAGTTTTCCTGGATTATTACCCTATAGACAAAGCCATTTTAGGAAAAAAAGTCTCTCATTCCTTTCTCCTAATCTAGTGCTTTTAGCAGAGTTTATATTAGACACTGTACTACAGAATATTCAAATCAGAAAATTCTTCCATAATAGCTGCTGGAGAATCACAGTCCAACTCTAAAATGATAGTAGGTATTACATAACCAGTCCAGTGACAGATTAAGAAAATTATAGTTCTTTTTTACCCTTTAATAAAGTGTATTTTAGCTCTTCTGAAAGCAAAAAATGTTGTCTCCTGTTACAGTAGGTTTATGTTATACATGAACAAAGGAGTAATCAACAAAATAGCACTGCTATCATAAGAATGTAGCTAAATCCAGTTATGTTAAGCAATGAGAAATTTCTTTAAACATTGTATCTCTGGTTTGTTATGTGTAGAAGATCAATACCAACAATCATTTAAAACAATCCAGAGAGGTTCAGATTAACAGAAGTGGTCTAATATAGGCTTGTCTGAGAAAAATATTTTCTGTATCTGACTCACCTTCTGTTTTAAAAAGGTACTTAAAGTCTTTATCCACCAAATATATTGAACTAACAGAAGCACTGCATTGAGAATGTTTAGCAATATATAATTTCCTTTGTAATTTTCTTGGAGATTTCTGGGTCACTTTTTTTTTCTTTTTCTGTAATCGAATGCATCATACAATTTCCCAATGAATTTTTGAGTCTAATATTATTATAACTACATTATTCTTTGCTGTTGCTTGTGCAGTGCCAACAAGACTTTTTTTCTTCATTACAACAAACACATTTGCTGCATCACTCCACCACAGTGTGATAGGTAACTTCAGTGGACAAAAGTATTCATTCCCTACCTTTGGAACACAGTAAAGGAGAACAGTGTCTGGTTTCGCTGAGATTATGTTCCAGACCCCCAAGGTAGTAAAGAAAGGGGCTTTTGTTCATTCATTTTATTATATTTCTAAAATAATTATGTTGAGAATCCCATTTTAACTTGACTTACATAAGGAATCCAAAATGCCCTAAATGGCCATACTTCCGTGGCATAGTTTAAATGCCAGTCAGAGTAAAACTATGTGGCAACTGCGTAGTCTCCCCTCATCCATTATGTAGAGGTGTATCAAGGACACTGTATTATCATTCATACCTGCAAGTGTACTTGTCATCAATTGGTGTAACAGCCAGTTGAGATGTGATGACAGTGGCACTTTATTAGAGTAATCCATCAACTTCTCTATTTTAGTAGACTCTTCTTTCTTCTAGCTTGGAACTAAGGAAATTGAAGGAAAAAAATAAAAATATTACACTTTGTTGTCATAAACAACCAAAAAAGATAACATTCCTTCATTTTGCTGTCCATAGAAAACATTAAAGCTTCCTTATCACATGATATTTTAGCACTGCTGTTCAATACTTTCAAACAGCAAACAGGACTCAAGCTACATTGAAAATAATTTTTAATTTGTTTCTTTGCAGTTTCCAGCAATATCTTTTCCTAGAAGATATTGGTGTTGGACCCTGAAAAACTGCAATTTCACCAGAATCTATTATCCTATTAGTACTAGCAATACTTGATGAGGCTGTGTGAGAATAACTACATTCTCAAGACTCCAGTGGTTTCATGGGACTATAAGAGTGGTAATGGGATTGATGGGAACCTTCTATTCATGATGGAATGTTGCTTCGTATTATTTAACTTTTGATTTACTCCTACATAATTATGTATTTCCCAGTCAAGATGAATCAATACATTGAACAGATAAATGTCAGACTGTAATTGGCAAATACGTTTCATAGCAAAATAGAGACAGGTTCTTAATTTTAAATTACACTGAAAATTCCACAAGAACCATCATCATCATTAGAGTCTTGCATAATACGGCATTTATATTCCATTAATGTGTACATATAATAGACAAAAAAATATCCCCAAATACTTTCCATCCATACTATACACGGAACAGAATTTGGAATTTATAAACCTATAGGAATACATAAGGGTCACACATAATCAAACATAAATCATTCAGGGTGGGAAGAATGACCGGTACATCTGGTTTTTTTGTTTGGTACAGTAACAAGAACAGAAGCAAAATTAATAGGAAAAAAAATGTGACATTAAAATATAGCATCAAATAGCATTGAACAATTGGGAAATGCTTTCTTTTTCTTGCCCAATGGTGGACAAATTTAAGGAAGATCTTCCTTTCAGGATGTGCAAATAGACAGTGAATCTTTATGAAAGGAGTTACTTACATTTGTGATGAAACTGGAACTCATGATGCAACCTTTCTAGGTAAAGACTTTCCAAACCATCTTTTATTTCAAACTACGTTCTTTGTCTAGAATCCCACATTACTCATCACAGTTTTAAGTTCTATTGACATAAGCATATGCTTGAAGTTAATTTTCTGAATTCAGGACCATTGTCTCCTCTTGCTATGTAGTAGGAGGAGTAATGGAATTTGACTTCTGCAGCTTTCCTTACTTCTTGGGATGCTATCTCCACAGATTTTGCCTAACTTCTTGATTAGAAAAAAAGTGGACTTATGTTGAACTGACAGACTGGCTCCCAGCTCCTGAAGCTGGTGGAATGAGAGCATTCTAGCTTCCCTTTAGTGCTGATAACCTGCCTCAAAAACTGCAAAAGTAATGCTCTCGATATTCTTTTTCTTTATTGCCCATGTTTTTCTACAACAAAATAAAGACAGACAGAAAAAAAGAAATTATATTGGCTTAGACGAACACGAAAGTGACATCTTTATGAGAGTCTGTCCTTGCACTCAAAAAAATTCTGGATGGATTTTTTTAGCTTCTAATACTATTTTCAGATCTGAGATACAGAATTTTAATTGTTAGCTCTTGATTACTTTTTTACTGGGTGACTAGCAGCAGCTACTACAGGTACAACTAAGTTTTTTTTTTTGTGTGTGTTAAGGATCTTTAGGTATCTATTAGAAAAAATTCTGGATGGATTTTTTTAGCTTCTAATACTATTTTCAGATCTGAGATACAGAATTTTAATTGTTAGCTCTTGATTACTTTTTTACTGGGTGACTAGCAGCAGCTACTACAGGTACAACTAAGTTTTATTTTTTTTGTGTTAAGGATCTTTAAGAATCTATTAGTGGGTCTTCCATGCATGGAAACCTTGTCTTCAACATTTACTGTATGAGCTGGTCACTTAACATTACATGACAAAGTCATGATTGACTTTCTTACCTCCCTCTCCCTGGAGTGTTATATTTTTCAAACTTCATTATAACTTACACAGGATGTTCTATGTAATATTTTACTTTTTTCTCTATCTTTGATATTAGGCAAGATGTAAGATAACCTAAAACGTGCAGAAAGAATTTGATGGATCCAGGTTGTACAGGAAAATACAGTTGCAGTGATTGCCCCTAAGAGAAAAAAATAAAGAGGTTTCATTGGAACTGTGGCCGTTTCTAAGACAGACACAAGGCAGGTGGTGGCAATACTGATTAAGCCGGTCTTGCTTGTAGCCTTCTAGTAACTTGTAGGGAGAACAAAATCTAGTGAATTATTTTGTTGCCTGAACAAATGTTTAGTGTCATTTCAAATGCCATGTGGTACCTAAGTCATCTGCCCAGGTGTGAAATGTGCGTGTATTTACATAGGAAGTTTTTAGATCAACCGTAGCTGCATAATAAGTCAGTATTTCAGTTAATATTCCAGCCTCTTATAGGAACTGATGCTCCAATATGATGGAAAACTGCACTGTTTAAAGGTCCTTCCTTTGATGGTCCATTAGTACATATTTTTTGTAAAGGGTAGTGAAGTATGATTTAGATTTTTTTTTAACACTTTTACCTTTTTAATTGGCAAAAATCCCTCAATGGTTGTTCACATTATGATGTCTGAGAGACAGTACATCTGCTTCAAATTCCATGTTTATTTGCAAGAAAGAAAGAGAAAGAAAAACTTGCTTTTTCCACGGGCATAAAAGGTTATTGTCAATAAAATACATAATTTATTAAATTTTACACAGAAAACATATAAAACTTGAAATCTATCTTCGCAGTACATTTTGAAATTATAAAAGTCACCTCTAGCATCATTTCACACTCGAAATGCAATCACAGTGACCCATACTTAATAAGATGTTTCTACTACAGGACACAGTCAGTTTAACGGGTGGTAATTTGAAGTAACTTTGATAAGGTTAGGTCATAGTTTGAGTCAGTTAATCTGAGTTCAATGATAAATGAACATGCTGTGTTAACTGGTAGGAGCACAGGAAAATCAGAGCTAATAGACATTATTTTAACAGATTGCCATTTTAAATCACCTTCCTGAGGGTCTTTAAGCAGGATTTAATCAATTACATGCTTACAGCTCACATTAGTGATACACATTAAAAAATTTCCCACATGAATAATTTAGAAAAAAAATTGACTATCAAACCCCTGTGTGAGTTAGCTCTTGTCTATTTAAGCAAAGTTTTACTTAAAAGATGCACGACATGCAATATTTCAAAAACATTCCTTCTAAGATCATGAAGACAGGATACAGAGAAAAAAATGTCCTTACAATCATTCTATATCCTTTCATGTGCCTTTAGTTTTCCTGTTAGCACCTTGGTATCTTTGCTAGTTTTGTTATTTACTTCTCAGCACTGACTCGCTTTAAAAAACTTACTTTCCAGTAGCACTTCCTTTCTTTGACATTTTGTGCTAAGTGAATGGAGGCACAATGTCTCAATTAAACCAAGAGCGTAAGAATGATAAGTGTTAAGAGTTTTTTGTCAAACAATTTTCAATAGACAAAATGTCATTTAAAAAAACCCACAACACTTGCTTTTCCTTTAATAACCACAAATTTCAAAAGCTACCTGGAACAGAGTGGAATAAGCTTTACACCATGTGAAGATAGCTTTTTCCATTTTTCTTTAGAACAAAATTGGGTTGTTTCACAATTTTTCTTGGGGAGACAAAAAAAAAAAAAAAGAAAAAAAAGACCCAGAACAAGTAAAAAAGAACAAAATCAAAATATTTGACCAATTTCTTAGTCCAGATCATATTTAGGAAAGCTGAGTTAAGCTTCCTACTGTTACTGATCCAGGAAGGAAATCTGAGCCTGTCATAGCCAGTAGTTTCCCATTTCCCTAGTCTAGTCCTTATATCCTGATGTGGATCTCTATTTGAAACAGTAACCCATTAGAGCTTGTTTCAGGAGTCTCTTTCAGAAAGAAACCGAGTCTACAATCCTGCATTGTAGGTACTTACAGCACTGTGGAAAGATGTTGAACGTGGGGAGTGTTTGTTTTAGCTACTGTAGGGGAAAAAAAAAAAAATTCCAGGTTGAGAAGAATAGTCAGACTATAGCTTTTCACACTGAAGGATACAGCTGTTCAGCCTAGCACTCAGACATGGCGACATCTAACTTTCAGGCCCTCTATAGCTTCCAGGATGATATTCAAAATAGCAAAGGTACTTAGTCCCAGATTAATTTCTAGTTGAGGCCCAAGAGTTAGGAGCTCAGGAAAAGAAGCATTACTGCCACAAGGGAAAAATCATCCCCAGAATGCCATCATACAGTGATCTATATTGAAGGTGGGATAAATCATCATTTGGAGGGCTCTATCTCTATTCACTACAGATAAAGGGAGCCTTTCACAAGTGTAATTCTGACTTCTCTGCCTTACTAGATTCCTAAAGCTAGGGCCCAGATTAATTTCACCTAAAATGCTATATAGAAGTACAGTTGATTGTCAAATTAGAATCTTGGACCTAGAGGAACAATGGGTGAGAAGAAACCTGTATCTAGATTACTGGTTATGCAATTTCATTTGGAATGGGGAATCCTACGTTTCTGATAGCTACTTTTTTGATAGTTCAAGTCTTCTTTTACGTTGAAGTGAGTTATACATCTGAACCCCTCTACATTATTAAAATTCAAATCATTTTACATATTCCCCACAGGAGTAGCACTGGGCATTTACCTGGAAATAACCTGGATGGCCAACTGTATCGTGGGCTGCATAAAAAGAAGACCAACCAGCAGGTCGTGGGAGGCGATTCTCCCCCTCTGTTCTGCTCTTGTGAGTACTACGTTCAGCTCTGGGGCCCCCAACACAAAAAGGACATGGACCTGTTGGAGTGAGCCCAGAGGAGGGCCACAAAGATGATCAGAGGCCTGGAGCACCTCTCCTATGAAGACAGGCTGAGAGACTTGGGCTTGTTCAGCCTGGAGAAGAGAAAGCTCTGGGAAGACCTTACAGTAGCCTTCCAGTACCTAAAAGGGGCTTACAAGAAAGCTGGGGAGGGACTTTGTACAAGGACATGGAGTGATAGGACAAGGGGTAAAGGCTTTAAACTGGAAGAAGGTAGATTTAGATTAGATATAAGGAAGAAATTTTTCCCCACGAGGGTGGTGAGGCACTGGCACAGTTTTCCCAGAGAAATTGTGGATGCCCCAACCCTGGATGTGTTCAAGGCCAGGCTGGATGAGGCTTTGAGCGACCTGATCTAGTGGAAGGCTTCCCTGCCCATGGCAGGGGGCCTTAGAACTAGGTGATCTTTAAGGTCCTTTCCAACCAAACCATTCTACGATTCTATGATTCCATGATTCTGTGAATTTTAGCTACATAAATAACAGACTGTTGACCTTGCGTGAAGATCAGTGATTCCTCAGCTTCAGCCTCTGGAACAAAAGTTGGTCACCTATTCAGCATTCTATATTAAGTATTGATCAACACGCACTCAAATGTGGGTTTTTTTGAGATTCAGTATGATTTAACTAGGAAAATCCATTGGACATTTTATTCATATTTTCAGTATTAAACAGTAATCGCTTTTGGTGAATTTATCCATAATAAAATGGTTTTAACTGCCATGATGTAATGAGTAATATTTTATGCAGTAATATGTATTTGAAAAGTGAAAGATAAAATAAGTTTTGGCAATGATATCTGCTTATGCATTTCTATTACTAATAAAAAATAATGAGATAAAATAATTTTAAAAGAATTTTTTAAAATT